>NW_016808114.1:478684-525645 GCF_001698545.2 Rhinopithecus bieti
CACACCCGGCTAATTTTTTTGTATTTTTAGTAGAGACGGGGTTTCACCGTGTTAGCCAGGATGGTCTCGATCTCCTGACCTCGTGATCTGCCTGTCTCGGCCTCCCAAAGTGCTGAGATTACAGGCATGAGCCACTGTGCCCGGCCCAGAAATCATGATAATCTTAAAGAAAGTTAAGCCTATGTAATCTACTCAAAGAAATAGTAGTTGTCATTGGTCACCTATTCGGCTTGTCAGAGAGCTAACTTTCAAATCTTGTTAAACCCAAATATTTAGAAGCCTTTAGGGACCTTAGGATAGTGGGGAGACCATAGGACTCCAGAGAATCTGTCTGCCGGTAGCAGAGTTGGAGAGTCATAACTGATGATCCCAGCTATGTGTTAATTGTCCTCAGAAATCTGCAGTGACAAGGATTGATTGAAAAGAATGAGCAACCTATAGAGTAAGATATTCTTAATTGCTCTAGCACACGACTGTGGTTGAGAAATAGCTACATTAACCATCCTGTTCCACCAGGATACAGAGTAAAACTAAAACTGACAAGTTCTCCAGCCATGACCCTTGGGGATTGTGTTTTGATACAATGCTGCTTTCACAATTGAAGTTCTCTACAATAGTTTGAGAGACGGCTACATGCTCCCAGAAGCATACACGGTAATATCTATGAGTTGTGCTTTCCACGCAGAAAAAAAAACAAGCAGGAGCTAGAAGTCTTTTGAGAAGTGTTTTACCAAATTCCTAAATAGATACTTTTTTAAAACGTCTGTATCTTTAATTCTATACTTGGTGTTTCCCATTACTTCCAGCATTGCTTCTACTGTTTCATAATGTTCCTAGTAGACAGGACTACCTTAGAAGGCAACCAATTGAGAAGGAAAATGAGTATTCAGAGTTAATCTTTTGCTTGATTTCCCAAACCATACCATCTAACACTGTTCTCTATGAGAGGGACACTATGTTCTAACCCTAAAACGTACTATGGGCAAGGAGAAACCCTGCTAGCAAATGCAAGTTATTTATTCTGTTCTGAACAGTGAAATGGCATCTTTGGAGAAATAATTCTTCAATTATAGAGCTTTAGTAAAGGCTGCCAATCTCTGGCTGACACTTTTCTGAACACAAGGTGGAGATTGTGACCCAAGATGGTTCTAACATGGTATTTCATTCCATTTTCTCACCCACGTATGTTGGTCCAGGAAATGGATAGGATTTGACCTAGTATGCGCCAAGTTTTCTCTTTGATTTTTAAAATTTCAATTGGCTGAGATGATATTTATTTGAAGTCATTGGTTATACTTGCCCAACTATTATGGAGTCCATCACCTCCTCAACACTACATTTCAAGAAATGATTCCATTGCAATTATAGGCAATGGTGTACAATGTTTATAAGCATGGATATTTGAATATAAAGGTCTGTGTTTAAATATCAGTAATACTCCTGCTATGGTGTCAGTCATACTGGCCAGGCATAGGATATAATTTTCCAGTGTGTGGTTCTTGATGTACATAGAAAGAATTTCTGTATTAGAGGTGAGCTAAATTGTTATTATACCTTTGCCTAGAGTAAGTGCTTAAAATACATTAGCAATTTTCACTAATTATGGCATTTGTGAGGCATCAATAAATGCATTTTTAGTTGATGGTCATAATTCCTTTTTGTTCTGGTTTTATTCAACTCTAAATCAAGATACATATTATTATTACCTAATTTTAATGTTTAATTCGGTGTCTAATATGGTTTGACTCTGTGTCCCCACCCAAATCTCAACTCCAATTGCAATCCCAATGTGTTGAGGGAGGGACCTGTAATCTCCACGTGTCAAGAGAGTGAGGGGCTTGGATCACTGGGACAGCTTCCCCCATGCTGTACTCAGGATAGTGAGTTGAGTTCTCATTAGATCTGGTGGTTTTATAAGCATCTGACATTTCCTCTGCTAGCACTTTTCTCTCCTGCTGCCATGTGAAGAAGGTCCTTGCTTCCCCTTCGCCTTCCACTATGATTTTAAGTCTCCTGAGGAATCTCCAGCCATGCAGACCTGTGAGTCAATTAAACCTCCCTTGTTTATAAATTACCCAGGCTTGGGTATTATCTTTATAACATCATGAGAATGGACTGATACACTGTCAACAAATAGCTTTTTAAAATTAAAATGACTGGCATAATATAGACATTTTAAAATACCATTAATAAAATAATACTTTATCATTTTTGGCTGGTCAGTTTTACCATCTCTGTCTATCCAGTTTTCTATGTAATTCACAAACAATCTTTAGGCTCATCAAAAAGCTGTCATGCATAATTTTGTCTCCAATGGCACTAAATAGTTTGCTCAAGGTAACATATATAGTAGTAGATAAAGCATCTTAACCCAAGCTGTCCAACTCCAGAAGTTATGATCCCTACTAGAATGGTCTACTGCTTATTACTATATATTGCCTGAATTAAGTACAATCATCCCTTGGTATTCATGAGGGATATGTTCCGGAGTCCTCTGCAGATACAAAAATTCACAGATTCTCAAGTCTCTTGTATAGAATGACATAGTATTTGCATATAACCTAAGCACTTCCCTCGGTATAATTTAAATTGCCTCTAGATTAATTAAAATACCTAATATCTCTTAGTGTTCTCTAGAGGGACTGAACTAATAGGATGGATGTATACAAAAAGGGGAGTTTATTAAGGAGTATTGACTCACATGATCACAAGGTCCCACAATAGGCTGCCTACAAGCTGAGGTGCAAGAAAGCCAGTCGGAGTCCCAAAGCTGAAGAACTTGGAATCTGATGTTCAAGAGTAGGAAGTATCTAGCACAGGAGAAAATGTAGGCTGGGAGCCTAAGGCAGTGTGATCTCTCCACGTTCTTCCGTCTGCTTTTATTCTGGTCACAATGGCAGCTAATTAGATTGTGCCCACCCAGATTAAAGATGAGTCTGCCTTTCCCAGCCCGCTGACTCAAATGTTAACCTCCTTTGGCAACACCCTCACAGACACACCCAGGATCAATATTTTGCATCCTTAAATCCAATCAAGTTGACAGTATTAACCATGGCAAGTCCACCCCTTGTCAACTTGAACCCATACACATCTCCTGAATAATCTTCTAACAAAGACAATAATAAGATCTTAATAATGCATAACGTAATACAACTATTCTTTGTACAGTGGGAAATGCACCAATCCGCAGTTGAAATGCTATTACATAAAGTTAACAACACTTAAATACTCATATGAAGTCAATAAACCTTATGTCACATGAGAAAGGAAACAGAAATAAAATGAAGATATTTTATTTGTACAAATGTACACATGTACAGACATGTTTTTAACAAAAGAAAGAGGAAATACTCATAACAATTACAGTCCTTGTGACGTAACTGGTCACATAACTGGTATTGAGGACTACCTTCTTTTACCACCCATTCTGTATTCCCTTTGCCTTCAGCAAACACCTCAGCATATCATTTTTTCCCCCCTGATGAACTGACCCAGTCCTTCATTCCTGAAGGGCCTGGATCATTTGTAGTCCTGCCTGGATTGAGCTGTTGCAGTTTCCCACTGACCTTAAACACAGAGCATGGTGATACTAAGAGATGCCCCAAGGGATCTCCTGTGTTCCACGCATACATTTCCTTACCTCCATTGTGGAGTAGTAGTCTGATTTCATCTTGATAGTCCGGGTCAATCACCCCAGCCAACACTGTAACACTTTTCTTAGCCTGTTGACTTAAAGGTAGGAGGAGGAAAAGCATCTAGGTGGCAATCTTAACTTTCAGTTTAATGGAATTGTTGTGTCTCCTGGTGGCAGCCTTCCTCTCTCTGGAACTAAGACCTCTAGGCCAGCAGAATATAATGTAATGGGAACAGGAAGCAAACATTTTTCTAATAGATCATTAGGGGTGATGGTGAGTGGTGCCACTTCCACCTCCACCCCTTGATTCCTAGATCTATGAATCCTGACTATGGGAGAAAGAATACCATATATTGGATGCTGATTCAGAGCCTACACGGCCTTCTAGAGAACTTTGCCCCATCTCTGCAAAGTATTGTCACCTAGTTGGTGTTGTAATTGTGAGTTCAAAAGGCCATTCTACCGTTCTGTCATTCCAGATGCTTCAGGATGATGGGGAACATGGTAAGACCAGTGAATTCCATGAGCATGAGTCCACTGCCACGTTTCTTTAGCCATAAAGTGAGTGCCTTGATCAGAAGCAATGCTGTTTGGAATACCATGAGCATGGATAAGACATTATGTTAGTGGGCTCAAATCAATAAATTCAGCCTGATTCAACTCTATGTTACTTCCACCATTATTCCACCCCCTTAATATCCATTTCTATGCCTATTCTCCAGATTTCTGCTTATATAAATTAGAAAACACAAGCAGTTCTTTTTGAGTGTAGCACACCTCCTCATGGGTCACACCCTAAACCTCACCTCTAGGAGCCCACTAGGACTTTAGCTTAGTTGTAGGTCTAGAAGCAAACAGGGGTGTTGAGAGCGTCTCCTGAGAAGAATCAACATTATCTTGCCTGGCAACTGCCTCAGGGGAGGCCATCACTGTTGCCTCAGGCAGCACACAGTTTACCTCCCCAGACAAAGGTGGAAAGGCTGATGGCAGTGTGGGTTAGGGAGGGGATGTTGCCACTACTGGGGATGAAGAAGCTGTTTCTTCTGGCAAAAAAAAGGTTCATCAGGGTTTACAAGCTCAGAGTCCCCAGCTTCATCAGGGTCCTCCCACACATCCCCATTCCTAGTTGCAGGGTCCCATTCTTTTTCAATCAATGCCCTCACTTTAACAGTAGACCCTAGTGAGGCTGTGCATGCACCTTTTATTGCAGGTCAGCCACCCGCATGATAAGAGCTTGTGTCTGATTTTTGCACAATTTCAACTCTTTCTCTACAGGAGATAAGACTCTCACTCAGGGAAATGTTAGCAGATTTGAGGCTCAGTATCTGCTTCTGATGTCGAGAGTTAGAATCACTGAATTCATCATTTTCTTTTATCACTTTGTCCAGTGAACCTAGGAGGAACCAATCAACTTCATTATGTTCCTTAGATCTCCACATATGGCAAGGTATTATATATAGAGTCACTAAAATCCTTGCCTCTCACGAGTGGTGAATCAGGAGTGTCAAATGTATTTGTTTTGCATAACTCTCTAAACAGTTGTTGCAAAGGACTATCAGAGTTCTCCATGCTCTCAGAAATAGAGTCCTTAGCATTTTGGTGTCAATAATATTGACCATCCAACTCCAGAAACCCCAAAACCAATGAAATAACTTCATCCTTAATATTCTGTTCCTCTAGAACCACTTTGGGTACCAAAATCTGTATTAGTCAGGGTTCTCTAAAGGACAGAACTAATAGGATAGATGTACATAAAAAGGGGAGCTTAGTAAGGAGTATTAACTCACACGATCACAAGGTCCCACAATAGGTTGTCTGCAAGCTGAGTAACAAGGAAGCCAGTTCAAGTCCCAGATCTGAAGAACGTGGAGTCCAATGTTTGAGGGCAGCAAATACTCAGCATGGGAGAAAGATGTAGGCTAAGAGACTAAGGGTGGGTTTGCCTTTCCAAGCCCACTGATTGAAATGTTAATCATTTTGGCAACATCCTCACAGACACACCCAGTGATCAATACTTCGCATCCTTCAATCAATCAAGTTGACACTCAGTATTAACCATCACACTGACGCAATGTACGTGCTATGTAAAGAGTAGTTACGATGAATCTGTATTATTTTTATTGTTGTATTGTTGTGCATTTTATTTTTTTGAATATTTTCTATTCATGATTGGTTGAAGTCATGGATGCAGTATCCACAGATGCAGAGGGTGGACTGTGCCCCTCTACTGCCTTAATCCTATTCTTTCCAATGAGTTAAAATGTATTCAAAATCTTGTTTAGGTACACATAAATTGTGAGAAGAAAAATTCAATATATTCATATTATTTATATTTATGTGATGCTTGATATAATTAGATCTTTCCGAATCGAGCAAAATTTTCCCAGGATGGATGGGAAAGGAATTTTCAATTTGGATTTCAGCCCAAATGCAAATACTGCTTTAAATAGACAATAAATATTAGTGTTAAATAGAAACACACTGAGAACAGCAATAAAATCTCATCGGAAACCTAACTTTGAATTATACTCAGACACAAACTCTTCAAATACATAATGAAAAGTGTGATAGTATTTGTTGATTAAATAGTGGCTATTGCAGGCAAATATATTACTTTAGTGTGGTCATTAAAGCGATGGCATAGATATTACATATCCTAAATTATTTTAAGTGTCATTGCATATTATAATTACAGATAGTTAAAAAAACACGGATAAGCAAATCAGTCTGCTAAAGCCAGACATTCTTTGAAACCAAAGCTACCCAAACTCATTTTGCTTCTTTCTTCTCTGTCAAAAAAAATCTTTAAATGAGCAAGAATAGAACGCATATTATTAATAAAAAGTTAACATCCATGATTATTTAGAATATAGGACAATTCTAGTTGCTTCAAATCAATTTAAATCTCTTGGTCTCACACATAGATTAATGGAACAGAATAGAGCGCCCAGGAATAAAACTGCATACCTACAATCATTTGATTTTTAACAAACTTGACGTAGATAAGCAAAGAATAATAAACTCCATATTAAATAAATGGTGCTGGGATAACAGGCCATCCATATGCAGAAGAAAGAAAATGGACCCTTCTATCACTGTACACAAAAATTAACTCAAGATGGATTACACACTTAAATAGACGACCTCAAAATATAAAAATCCTAGAAGAAAACCCATAAAATACTATTCTCAGTATCAATCTTGGAAAAGAATTTATGGCTAAGTCCTCCAAAGCATTGCAACAAAAACAAAAATTAGTAAGTGGGACCTAGTTAAATGAAAGGACTTCTGCACACCAAGAGAAACAGTCAAGGACGTAAACGGACAACCTACAGAATGGGAGAAAATATTTAGAAAGTATGCATCTGACAAAGGTCTAACATCCAGAATGTGTAAAGAACTTTAACCAACCAACAGGCAAAAACAAACTGCCTCATTAAAAAGTGGGCAAAGGACATGAATAGACACATCTCAAAAGAAGACATACAAACAGCCAACAAACATATGGAAAAATGTTCATCATCCTTAATCATCAGAGAAATGCACATCAAAACTACCATGAGATAGTATCTCACACCAGCCAGAATAGCTTTTGTGAAAAAGTCAAAAAATAACAGATACTGGTGAGGATGCAGGGAAAAGGGGACACTGATACACTGTTGCTGGGAAGGTAAATCAGCCCAGCCTCTGTGGTGAGCAGTTGGAAAATTTCTCAAAGAATTGAGTTGAACTACCACTCAATCCAACAATTCTATTACTGGGCATATACCCAAAGTAAAATATATCATTCTATTGAAAGGATACATACATCCATATGTTCACTGCTTCACTATTCACAATAACAATAACATAAAATGAAGCCAGTTGCCTATCACTGGTGGATTGAATAGAGAAAACACACACACACACACACTCACACACACACACACACACACACACACCGTGGACTACTATGCAGCCATGAAAAATGAAATCATGTCCTTTTCAGCAACGTGGATATAGCTGGAGGCCATTATCCTAAGCAAACTAATACAGCAAAGGAAAATTAAATACTGCATGTTCTCACTTATAAGTGGGCACTAAACACAGGGTACACACGGTCATAAATATGAGAACGAGAGAGAGAGCAGGGAAAGGGCTGACAAGCTACCTATTGGGTACTATGCTTACTACCTAGGTGATGGGTTCAGTCATAACTTAAACTTCAGCATCACGCAATATACCTTTGTAAAATACCTGGTCGTATATCTCCTGATTCTAAAATAAAGTTGTAAAAATATATAAAACAAAATTGTACATAAATGCAAAAAAAAAAAAAAATCACAAATACTTCTCTTGGTCTCTAGGATTTTCCTTCCAGGGAACTCCGATACTTTGTACATGAGAGCACTAAGTGGCTGTCAGTAAGTTTTCAGAAGTGGTAAATAAGGCACCATGTTCCAAAAGACTGGCAATTAATAAATATTTTTCAGATATGTTTTATACAGAGAACTGTAAACTTTTTTACAAAATGTCAGTTGGTAAAATGTACATCTTTCCCAAAGAGAGTAAATGAACTATTAATGTGGTGATTCAGGTAAATCAGGAAATAATGATTACTCAGAGCCATCAAAAATTTACTAAGAACAAGGAGATTTATCTTTTTTTAAAATACAGTTGCTCAACTGGGAGCTCAGAAATGTTTTAGAAAACATTAGTGCATGATGCTCTCATCATTTTTGTTATGTTTGCAAATCACAGGTATTCTTATTTTCTTAGGTTTTACTTAAATTTTGTTTTAATTATATAAAGAATTTCAAAAGGTAACTTGCTGGTAAGATGGAGTAGAAAAGATGGGGATAAAAGAGAAGAAAAAATATGCCTTTGAAGAGAAAGAACTGCAGTCAGATTTCAGAGGGTAGACTTTTAAAATGCCAGAGACAGTTAGAGAAAGGAATCCATGAAAGGCTCCAAGGAATCAAGTATAAGAACCTTCAGGTAAATAAAGGCAGCAGGTAGCAGACACTCAGTACTGAGATATCTGGCAGACATATTGAAAAGAAGAGAGTACAGCTCAGACAGAAAAGTGGGAACAAGGATTGAAGTAAAGAAGAAATTTCAGGTATTCAATTACAAGGACGATGGGGTAAAAACATACCTAAGAGAGTAGCACGGTGTCCATCTGTGTGTTGGTATACAGGAATACCTGAGACTGGGTTATTTATAAAGAGAAAAGTTTTAATTGAGTCACTATTCTGCATGCTGTGTAGAAAGAATGGTACTAGCATCCGCTTCTGGTGAAGGCATCAGCAAGCTTACAATCATGGCAAAACACAGAGGGAGAGCCAGTGTATTATATGGTGGGAACAGGAGCAAGAGAGAGATGGAGGAAGGGGCCACACTCTTTTAAACAACCAGAACTTCCGTGAATTACCAGAATCATCCCTGGTGCTAGGTCATTGATGGGGGATCTGCAACCATGATCCAAACACCTCCCACCAGGCCTCACCTCCAACACTGGGAATTACATTTCAACACCATATTTGGGGGGACAAACGTCCAAACTATTTCACAGAGAAACCCTTGTTTTCTGTAAGAATACTGTCTGAAGTTAAGTTTGTTTGTTTCGTTGTTTGTTTGTTTGGTTGGTTGGTTGGTTGGTTTGTGAGTTAATATTTGGATGTGACAGTTGTTAACCTATGAAGAAAGATATCAAAGGAGGCAGTGGGAAGTCAGGACTCTGAGATGAACTCATTTTGCTTCTACTCTTAAGGATGGCATCTTTTTAAATCTATTTGCCTCTTCATCAGCCCAAGGCACAGGCTTTTTTCTGTAGTCTTTGTGGTTTTAGAACTTGGTCCAATGTCCAGTGATGGGTTAAGAATATCAAGTGGAGAAAAATGGCCCTGTAGACTGAGAGATGTGTTCTTCTGGAGAAAGAGGTGCACAAACGAGAACTGATATGTTGGAAAGATTTTAGGAGGAAAAGCAGGAGGATAGAAATAAATGCTGGAGGTGGTCCTTGAAAGGGAGTTACAGGGTGGAGGCGGAGCTCATGGAACTGGAACTAGAAACAGGCACTAAAGATGGTTAAGTGAGAATGGGATAAAGGGGATCCAGATAAGACAGGAGAGAAATGAATGGGAGGTAAATAATTGGTGTCATGGGAAATATGAGGACTCGGGAATTATTTCAGGAGAAATAATTTAATGTAAGAAACTGTGTGAATGAGTATTAGAAAAATTAAAATGCAAAAAGTGAACCTTGAGTTGTTACATTCCCAAGGTTGTTATCAGAAAGTAGTTAACTCCCCCAGGAATGAAGAACAAGTGGACATGTTAGAGTTATTAGAAATGAGAAGTTTGAAAAAGGACCCTGTGGATGTGGGCACCAGATCTTTGAGGTGTTGCTGCCAAACAGGTGTTGGTATTTCAGAAACAAGAAAAAGGAACGTTGTAATGCTAAAACTGAGGAGAAAGTGACAACGGCTGATGCTGGCATCTCTGGGGAGACACAAGGAGGCAAGTTCTGAGGTGTTGAATGAAACTTTTGGTTCCAATGAAACCCAATTGCTACTGACAACATGAAAGCCCATAGGATAACCCAAGAACTCAGGAAAACAGAAACAATTATTTCATATCCTCCTGAATTCCAATAGTCTCTAGCTCATTCTATGGGCCAGACTTAACAGGACGCTATCTGACAAAGGAGAAGGGTAATTTTTAGAGTTCCGGCCCTAGTTGCACACAGGTGTACACACATACACACACACAATGGATTGAAGAATGAGACTAAATTTGGAACTGAGGGACAAAATCTTAATAGCATGTGGAAATGTCAGCCTTGAGACATTCATTACACAATTCCTTTCTTGAAATTTCTGTTCTGAGTCCTTTCCTCTTCAGAACTTCTGTAAGTGATTTAAATAATAACATAATATTATGACTATATGTAAATCTTATATGGTAGTTTTTCTTGTCATGGTAATTGACAATCAGGGTTTATAGACATCGTCAACAGAAGTAAAATAGCCTGAAGTTTTATTAATTAAAGATGTAAAGAGCAAATATAAAATCCAAAGTTGGTCTAAAGTTGGAAAAAAAGTTCAGGGCTGGGCCGAGTGCGGTGGCTCAAGCCTATAATTTCATCACTTTGGTAGACTGAAGCCGGCGGATCACGAGGTCAGAAGATCGAAACCATCCTGGTTAACCCTGTGAAACCTCGTCTCTGCTAAAAACACAAAAAATTAGCTGGGCGTGGTGGTACGCTCCTGTAGTCCCAGCTACTCTGGCAGGTTGAGGTAAGAGAATCGCTTGAACCTGGGAGACAGAGATTGAAGTGAGCCAAGATCACCCCACTGCACTCCACCCTGGGTGACAGAGTGAGACACTGTCTCAAAAAAAAAAAAAAAAAAAAAAAAAGAAAAGAAAAGAAAAAAAAAAGAAAACGAAAATAAAAAAAGAAAAAGAAAAGAAAATTCAGAGCTGTAAATTGTATAAAAGCCAATATAGTAAAAAGACTGTCAGAAAACCTTACATAATCCTACCTTTTACTAAGGAGTTCCTTAGAAATATAATTATGGCCGCTAATATGTATGGAGTATATTTTATGTGCCAAGCACTATATTAAGTGCTTTATAGGCATTATTTCTTTAAAAACACACCCACAAACTCTCTGAGGTAAATTCAGTTAGCATTTCTATTCGATTTATGAGGAAATGGAAGCTTAGACTGGATATATATATATATATATATTTTAATTTCCAACTTTTAAGTTCAGGAGTACATGTGCAGGATGTGCAGGTTTGTTACACAGGAAAACGTGTGCCGTGATGTTTTGCTGCACAGATCATCCCATCACCTAGTCATTGAGCCCAGCATCCAATAGCTGTTCTTCCTGATGTTCTCCTTCCTCCCAATCCCCAACCTCCCACAAGCCCCAGTGTGTGTTGTTTTCCGCCATATGTCTGTGTGCTCTAAGATGGAGCTGGAAGCCATTATCCTTAGAATGGATAAATCTTTACAATGGATTTGTCTAAGCTTCACGATAAGTGCTGGGAAGATTCAAATCCAGTTTTATGCCAAACCCTTAACCAGTATTCTGTTACCTGTGATAGAAAGAATAATGCCCCTCCAATTATGTCCTTGTCCTAATTCTCAGAACCTGTGAATTTGTTACCCCACATTTCAATAGGAACTTTGCAGATGTGATTAAGGATCTTAAGGTGTAACGATTATCCTGGATTATACAAGTGAATCTAATATAATCACAAGAGTCCTAGTAAGTGAAACCAGAAGGCAAGAAAGTCAGGGATGAAGATGTCAAGACTGAAAGCAGGGTTCAGAGTAATTTGGTATAAGAAAGAGTCACCTGGCTGTTGCTGGCTTTGAAGATGGAAGAGGACCACAAGCTAAGAAATGTAGACAGCCTCTGAAAGGTAGAGAAGGTGAGGAGGCAGATTCTTCTTTATAGTCTTCAAGGAAGTACAGACTTTCAGATGCCTTGATTTCAGTCCAGTGATATCCATTTTAGAATTCTGATTTCCACAATTTTAAGGTAATAAATTTGTGTTTTCAAAGTCTTCAAGTTTTCCATATTTGGTTGTAGCTGCAATGGGAAACTAAACAGAAACTTTTTACCGTGGGACAGAAGACCATTCCATTCTTCTTTTCCAACAGACGAGACCTGGCATTCACCTATCTGCATGTGTCTTTAAAAAAAAAAAAGACAAATTGAAAGGACCCAGAGAAGACACAAAATAAATTTGTTGTTGGTTCGCTTAGGGAGCTTGGTTCTTCTCTCTCACACTGCAAATATGATGGCAAATCCTGTCCTCTCTGATTCTCAAATTTTGAATCAACTTCTCACTACTTCTTAATCCATCTGATACCATCGTAACTTTTTCACTGGATCGTTACAGTAACTTCCCACATATTCACCTTGAATCCTACCGCCTACCTTCCCCCTTTAGCTTCACTTCAATTCAATAGCCAAAGTTATCTTGTTGAAACTAAAATCATCACCTGTCTTTCCATTTATACAAGACATTTTTATGTCTTATATGACTGGCAGTTTATGTGCAGCCTATTTTTTTTTGTAGATTTATTTCTTAAATAATCATTTTACTAAAATTAGGTTTGAAAGATAACTTTTTAGATATTTATGGTCTATGAACATCTTTTGATTGATTTCCTCATTGATAATAATATGTACCAAGTTCGTTGTTACCTACTTTCATAACATTCCTTTCTTTTTTTACTCAAAATATATAAAACTATGATGCAGACATCTTTATTTTTTAAATAATAATGAATGGGATTTATCTTTATTTAATTTTTTTTATTAAAGTAGTAAAATGTCCAGGCTTTAGTATAATTTACAAAACTTCCAGTGTCTAACTACTTCCTTGTCCTGTTACTAATGCTTCTTTGCCTGTTCTAAAAAATACAACTACATTAAATCTTAAGCTGTTCCTTCTGTTTTTTAATTGATATATCTTAATGATAGAATCATATTACAATTTTTTTAGTTTTTATATGTACCTATTATTTCTAGAATTCCCACTATTTAAAGGTGAGAATTTTTCTCTTTTAAGTGCCTCATTCAGGTAGGCACGCCCTAGTACAGGTGTGAACACACAGACACGGAAACACATAAATTTCTCCTGCTTTCATCTCTCAGTAATGGTGAAATACTCTGTATTTTCCTAATTATTGCTTTAATATGATTTATCATTCATAATACAGTCTTGAAATATACTATATTTCATCCTCTTTCTTGAATCTTGCTTGCTTTGTTTTCTATTGAGTGAATAATTATCTTGTGTTTAACTTGGTAATTTTTTACATACTTTTACTAATTGAACCCCTATTAATTTTAGAACTGCAAATCACTTCTTACTATATCAAGCATATCAAGTATCTTATCCTTTTCATATTACTTTTCTAGGCAATCTCCCAACAACAACAACAATGACAACAAAATGTTCCCATGCTGTAATTTGGACTGGTTGATTTTTTTTGGCCTACGTATCAGAGCTGTCTGGAGATTTTCCTTCAGCATCTTCCAGGAACTTTATACAATTTTATGACATGCAGAGCAATTTCTACATATGCTATAATTTTTGTAAAATGTGAATTTAAAATATCTGTATGTATTTGTTAACAACGTTCAATAAGGAAACAAAAAAACCTGATAATATTGTTTGTCTCCAGGAAGGGAAGGAAGATTGAGGCAGCTTTTCAATGGAATTTTTTTGTACATTTAAATTTTGAACCATGTTATTATATTCCCTGTTCAAAAAATTTAAATAGTGGGATTTGTAAACTTAATGAAATTAATATTTTTATGTATTATAAGATATTTACAAATCTGAGGCCTAGTATGACAACCATCTCATTAATTATATATACATTTGCAAGCCAGCACACATATAAACATTAAGCATTTGATTCCTTGTCCTGAATTCTTTCAACAGCTCTCTATTTTAATAATATGTAACAAAGAAGGGTGACAACAGTAAGTTTCAGAAATGAAAGATAATGCCAACTACAGCTGATGCCACAGAAATCAAAAGGATTATAAGAGACTACTATGAAAAGCGATACACCAAAAAAAATGATGACCTCGAAGAAACAGATAAATTCCTAGAAACATATAACTTACTGAATCAGGAAGAAATAGAAAATTTGCACAGACCTGTGAAGGGATTAAAGAGATTTAATTTGTATCAAAAATCTCCCATCAAAGAAAAGCCCAGAACCAGATGGCTTCACTGAAGAATTCCACCAACATTTAAAAAAAACGAATTAACCCCAATCCTTCGCAAACTCTTTCAAAATATTAAAGAGGAGACACTTCGGAACACATTTATGAGGCCAGCATTGCCCTGATTACCCTGATATCAAAGCCAGGCAAAGACACTACTAGAAAAGGAAACTACTGGCCAATGTCCCCGTTTAATATCGACACAAAAATTCTCAATGAAATACTAGCAAACTGAATAGGATCATACATCATCATCAAGTGGGATTTCTCCCTGGGTTGCAAAAATGATTCAACATATGCAAATCAATAAATATGCCACATTAGAACAAATGATAAAAAATCATATCATCATATCAATATATGAGACAAAAGCATTTGGCAACATACAAGTACTTTTATAATAAAAACATTCAGTGAACTAGAAATTAAAGGAAATGATCTCAACACAGTAAAGCCCATATATGGAGAGCCCACAGCTAACAGACTACTAAACAGTAAAAGACTGAAAGTTCTTCCTCTAAGAGAAGAAACAGATAAATGTCCAGTCTTAAAACTTCTATAATACTGGAAATATTAGTTATAACAGTTAGATTAGAAAAATAAATGAAAGATCTTCAAATCAAAAAGGAAGAAATAAAATTGTCTGTTCCTAGATGACATGATCTCTTATGTATAAAACCTTAAGGATTCCACAGAAAAGGTTGGAACTGATAAAATGAATTTTGAAAGTTGCAGAATATAAAATCGACATACAAAATAAGTAGCATTTCTATATACTAGCAATGCAAATCCAACAAGGAAATTAAGAAAACAATCCCAATTAAAATAAAAAAGTGTAAAATGCTTAGGAATAAGCTTATCCAAGGAGGCAAAGGATATACACTAAAATCTATAAAACATTTCTGAAAGAAATTATAAACACAAATATATGCAAAGACATCTTATGTTCACAGATCGAATACTTCATATTTTTAAAATGTCTACCCTACCCAAAGCAATCTGCATATTCAATGCAAACCCTATTAAAATCCCAATTTTGCAGAAAGAAAACCCAAATCTAAAATTGAAATGGAACCACAAAAGACTCCACGTTGCCAAAGCAATGTTGAAGAAGAAAAATGATGAATGTCTCACACTTTCTGAGTTCAAAATATATTTAAAAGCTAAAGTAATCAAGACAGTATGATAGATCAATGGAACAGAATAGAGATCCCAGAATTAAATCTATGCATAGATGGACTACACAATGGAGAAAGGACAGGCTCTTCAACAAGTGTTATTGGGAAAAATGATTATTCACATGCAAAATAATGAAATCAAACCATTATCTTGCACCACCACAGAAATTAACTTAAAATGGATTAACGACTTAAACATAGACCGGACACTATAAAACTCCTAGAAGAAAATACAGAGAAAAATGCTCAACATCAGTAATCGTCAGGGAAATGCAAATTAAAACACAATAAGATTTTTATCTCACACCTGTTAGAATGGCTATCATAAAGAAGACAAAATGCAACAAATGTGGGCAAGGATATGAGAAAAGGAAACCCTGTACACCATTTGTAGAAATGTAAATTAGTTTAGCCACTATGGAAAACAGCGTGAATTTTCCTCAGAAAACTAAAAATAGATCTACCACAAGACCCAGCAATTGTACTTCTGGTTATATATCCAAAAGAAAGAAAATTAATATCTTAAAAAATATTTTCACTCCCATGTTTATTAAAGCATTATTAAAAATAGCCAACATATGAAATCAACCAAAGTGCCCATCCACGAATAAATCCATACAGAAAATGTGGTATATATACACAATGGAATACTATTCTGCATTAAAAATGAAGGTAATCCAGTCATTTTGTGACAACATGGATTAACCTGTAGAGCATTATCGTAAATAAAATAGGTCGGATACATAAAGATAAATATTGCATGATCTTACTTACATGCAGAATTTTTAACAGTTGAACTTACCAGAGCAGAGAAAAGAATGGTGGTAACCAAGGCCTGATGGGGAGCTGATGGGAAATGGGAGATGTTGGTACAAAGTTTCAGTTAGACAGGCGGGATAAGTTCTGGAGACCTATTGTACGACATGGTGGCTGTAATTAATAATAAAGGATTGCATGTTTTTAAGTTGCTAAGAGAGCAGATTTTAAGTGTTTTCACAAAAACCATGTGAAGCATGAATACGTTAATTAGCTTGATTTGATTGTTTTACAATGTGTATTTATACCAAATATCATCTACACAATAAATATACAATTTTTGTCAATTAAAATAAATTTAAAAAATAAAGATGTATTTTAAAATGCAGATGTATTTTAAAATGCACAATAAATATAAAATTTTGTCAAATCAAAATAAAAAAAGATGTTTTTAATAATGCAGTATATGTATATGTGTGTATATACGTATGTGTGTATATGTGTATGTGTTATACATGTGTATATATGGCATTTTAACCGTATATGTTTGTATATATGTACAGAGCATGTATACATATGTGTACATAGCATATATACATAGTACATGTCTTTACACAACACACACATACAGTAAAATATTCAGGCTCAGAAAAGAAGTAAATCATGTCAATAATACATGGAAAACTCTTGAGGACAAATACTTATTTCACTATGCCAAGTAAAATAAGCCTGTCACAGAAGGTCATATGGTGCATGATTCTACTTGTATGAAATGTCTGAAGTAGTCAAATTTATAGACACAGAAAGTAGACTTGCCAGGGGCTGAATGGAGGGAGAAATGGAATAGTTGCTATTCAATGGGTATCCAGTTTCAATCATACAAGATAAAAAGTTCTAAACATCTAGAACATTGTATAACAACATACATTTAGTTAATGGTACTGTACTGTACACTTAAAATGTGTTAAGAAGTTATATGATGTTACGTGTATTTTACCAAAATTAAAAGAAAACAATTAAACTAAAACTTCTGTTCTCTAAAAGACAGAATAAAATAGAAAGCGACAGATTAAGATACTTGTAAATCATATGTCTGATAAAAGATTTGTATTCAGAAAACATAAAGAAGTCTGAAAACAATGTAAAAACAGACACCTATTTTATAAAAGCAAAAGAATATGAACGGATACTTTTTCAAAGAAGATATAAAGATGGCAAATAGCACATTAAAATACGTTCAATGTCCTTAGTCATTAAGGAAATGCAAATTGAAATCCTAAGTAGATATCAATATACACCCATTAGAATGGCTAACATAAAAAAAAAGCCTGACAATAACAGGTAATAGTAAGGGTACAGAATACCTGGTGTTCTTATTCATTGCATGTAGGCATGCAAATAGCTCAACTTAAAAAAACAATTGGGCAATTTCTTATAAACATACATTTTTTATTATTACCCAGCAATCTCACTCCTATGTATTTACCCAAAAGAAATAAAAATACATAGTCACACAAAAACCCATACAGGAATGTTTATGGCAACTTTATTCATAATTGTTCCACAATGGAAACAATCTAAATGCACTTTAATTGGTAAATGGATGAACAGATTGTAGTATAACCATACAATGAAATACTACTTAACAGTAAAACATAATTAACTGCTTATACAAAAGCAAATGTAAATGAATCTCAGTTGCATTATGCTGAAAGACAGAAGCCAGATCCAAAAGGCAGAATTGTCTTTATTACCAATTAAATGACATTCTGGAAAAAGCAAAATTATAATGATTACCAGTTTGCAGGAGTTTGAAGGTGAGAGGCAGGACTGACTCCAAAAAAACAGCATGAGAACATTTTGGAAGGTGATCAAACTGTTCTATATCTTGCTTGTTGTAGGGGTTTACAAGACTATGCATTTGTCAAATTTCATAAAACTATACACCCAAAAAGATAAATATTAGTAAATATGAATTTAAAATTTTTTTTTAAATTAAAATCATAGCATATGAAGAAATGGAGCCTCTCTACTACATATTTTGTCTTCCTCTTTTTCATTTCAACTGCTCAAACACTGCATCCCTCCATCCAAGCATAATCTGTATAGACACACATGACTGCATTTGTTACTTCAGCTTTTCAATTCCAGTGACCTTTTATTGTTTTTTTTTTTTTTTTTCCATGGGTCACTTTCTTTTCTTTTACAGAGTAGTATATTTTTTATGAATTATTTTATGTTATTTCATCCAAAGCTTCCCTCCACCTTCCAGGATGGTCAACATGCCTTTCCTGTGAACTCCTATACATTCCATATGCATTTTCTTTGTTCTGTTCATTTTAATAAATTACCATTGTTTACTTTTGGAAATACTCATCATACTAAAGCAATTTATTACCAATGCCTTACCTAATGTCTAAAGGAGAAAAGGCATTTCAAAGAAATATTTCAAATGAGCAAAATAAATAAAGATTGCCATTATTAGAATAAATTAGATATATACCAAATTGCTATTTTGTCTTTAAAATTTTATAATACAGGTGTATTGTATGTTAATACTTTCTAACTCCTAATTCTAGGGTCTACCTATCTGAAACATGTTTATTATTATTTTTTCTCTAAGGCAGAGATCAGGAAAGTGTATCATCTACTCTAAGATAAATAGATTATTTTTGTGGCTTTGGAAATGTCTAATTCAGAGATACACTTCTAAATTCAATCTAAAGTTTAACTCAATGAAATATTTTCGAGAGTTTTGGAGTTCTACCACACAATAAGGCTAGCGCACAAATAACTACTTCTGCAACTTTAAATTACTTTATATATTTATTGAAAAACTTGGCAGGGTTCATAGATAAATTTTCAATCTTCATTTTGTATATATCTGACAATGCCCCCAGACTACAGAATTTCAGGGGAAGATATTACGTCCCCACATATCTTGGTTGGAAGTGATGTTTCTTAATCACTTCTGCTTTTTAAAACACCCGTACTAGGTAACTAAAGCTATAATCCCAGGACAACATTAAAAAGAAGATAGAATGCTCTTCGCTTCCCAATGTGCTTGTAAATTGATCAACATATTCAACTTGAACTTGATGGCCAATAATCACGACTTAGCCATGTATAATTAGTTTATAATAACAGAAGTGATAACCTGTTTATTTAATATCTTAACATTTTGATATACAAATTTTTAAAAATTATGTTTAAGTATTACCTTCTAACACAGATGTTTATGTGTGTGTGTGTGTGTGTGTGTGTGTGTGTGTGTACACATTGGATGGAATGAGAGATGTATGTGTGGGTATAAGACATTGGACTGTTCAACTTCAGTGAACATTCAAAAAAATCATGATTTTATTCTAAGAAAACACTTTGTTGAAAATAAGAGTTAATTATGCTAAACATAGTAGAGTGATACCTAAAACTTAATTTTTGTAGTTTAATTTTGCTAAACATTATGCATTCTTTAGTTTTAATTCCAAAAGATATTTACTCTTTCTTGGGTCCAGTTGTACCATCCTAATGCTAAAATCTGAATAGAGAACATATTTACCAGTCTTAGGTTTTAACACATTCATATATTTACTCTATTAAAAACAAATATGCAAACAAGGCCCAGGATGTTGAGACTACAGTAGCCTTGGTCCTGCCACTGCACTCCTGACTGGGTGACACAGCAAGACCCTGAAAAAGAAAAAACGGAAAGAGAAGAGGAGAGAAGAAAAAAGACAAGACAGGGAAGGGAAGGGAAGGCAGGGCCTTGTTTGCATATTATCTTCCTGCCTCAGCCTCCTGAGTAGCTGGGACTACAGGTGTGCACCACCACGCCTGACTAATTTTCATACTTTTTGTCGAGATACAGTCTCACTATGTTGCCCAGGCTGGTCTTGAACACCTGGGCTCAAGCGATCCTCTTGCTTTAGTCTCCCAAAGTGCTGGAATTACAGGCATGAACAATCTACTGTTCTCAGTCATTGATGCACAGTGAGAAGATCAAATATTAGCATAAACATGATAGCAGATCCAAATGGACAGGAGTTGATAGAAGCTGTCAGTCACTATGCTCTTCTAGTTGTTCTCTTGATGGAAATTACAGCAGCACACCCACATGGCCATCACAGTTCACTCTTGTTATACATAGGTCCACTTCTCCATCTATACTTGGCAGCAGCTACTTCATGGTTCTTTAAAAGGGAACTTAGCAAAAGAAAGTTAGTGAGTTGAATTGTAGCCATCATCCTTGCAGTTGCTCTTGGGAACACACCTGTAACTCATGCACTTTGCCTCTTATTGGACATTCTACATTCTCCGTACATCTAAATTCCCACCCTCAGCTATCATCTCCATAGGTTTTGGTGTCTTATGTGGCAGTGTGAATGAAAACTATATTCCAAGTGGTAAGACCCTTTGACAATCATTTTTCCCAGGTCTAGTTGCTTTATATGTCCATTTATATATTCAGAAAGTATGGAAAAGGGCTCTACATCAGCTATTTTCCGCAAGTATTTCTTCATGTCCTCACGTGTAAAACAGCCCAAAGTCCTCTGGCTGAGTAGGGCCAATTATCCCAGTCAGGACGATGACTTCTTGTCTGATGGCTGCAGAATAAAGTGCTCTGACAAAAGCAGCAGTTTACAGCTAAATGGAACGATTACGATGTCCACATCAAAAATGTACCTATTTGGGGGATAAATAGCTTCAATTCTCAAGATCCCAAACATGGAGGGACAAAAGCACAAAATTCCTGGGGTTATTGGGTATCCGTGAAAGAAGGGCCACTCCTGTTTTGTAATCTTTCATTCCTGGACCTATCTATTCTTTTTATTATGGACACAATGCCATAGATGGTTCTCTGATTTGATGAGTGTACTGCATCCTGAAGGGTGGAATTTCTTCTTTACAGAATGTTATCTCAATGCTACTACTTCAGCCGTACCTTTTGTAAGCAATTGCAAAAGTGTATGAGAACAGGTGTGTTGGCGTGATACAGCATGTGCCATAGCCGGTGGAACCCATGGTTGCGGGACCACTGCTGTGCCTCCTTCACTGTGAGAATTCTTCCTGGTGAGTAGCCATGTCTTGTCATACGGGAGTTTATGCCAATGTATCAGTTATAGTGTAAACCTCCAGATAATTGACTGGCTGAGGTTGTTTGGGTAGAAAATGTAAGTTCCTATATTAAATATCCCTACAGCTATGAGAATGAACTGTTGGTCTTTCTAAGATGGAAGTGATGTGATGTCATCTACTTTCCACCAAAGGCCTGGTTGGTCTCCTTAAACTATAATTCAGTATCAGGAATTCAGAATTATGCAACATTCTCAGTATTATGGGGAACTGCACTACTTTTCATGAAGTTTGCATATCCTCTCTGGTCCATTCAAGTTCAATGCCTCCGGTGGTATTATGCCTGGAATTATGTAACCCCCCAAAATATATACATTGGAGTCAGCTCCTCAATAGCTGTGAATATGACCTTATTTGAAATCAGGGCATTTGTAGATGTAGTCAAGTTAAGATGAAATCATCATGGTGGGATCTAATCGAATATGACTAGTGTCCTTATAAGAAGAGGGAAATACCACGTGAAGATAGAGACACAGTGAGAATGTATGTGATGACAGAGACAGAAATTGGAATGATGGAGCAGAAAGCCAAGTAAAACCATCAATTGATGGCTACCACAGAAGCTAGGAAGTGGCAAGAAAGAATTCTCCCCTATGGTTTTAAGAGAGAACGTGGCATTGCTGTCACCTTGATTTTCAATTTCTAACCTTGGAATCTAGGAAGCAATACACTTCTATTGTTTTCAGGCACCCAGTTTGTGGTATTTCGTTATGGCACACTAGAAAACTAATATAGGTGGCTTTATAGAATATCAATTTGGCTCAGTTGAACTATGTTTCCTCTAATAGCCTTGCCTGTATATTTCCAGTTAGGATGAACCACAAGAAATATTGTACAAGCTTTGTAGGTGAAGGCAAAGCAACAGCCATTATAGTTCCATGGTTAGGAAAAATTATTTTTTAGCACATATACTTTGTCATCTACCTGCTAGCTTACCTCACTGGTTACCTAGGCATAAGCAGGTTTGCAACAACAGTTGGCCTTCTATATCCGTGAGTTCCACATTCATGGATTCAACCAACCACAGATGAAAAGTATCTGGAAAAAACAATAGAATAGTTATGTTTGTACTGAACACCTACAGACTTTTTTCCTTATCACTATTCCCTAAACTAGACAGTGTAATGAATATTTACAAAGCATTTATATTGTATTAGGTATTATAGTTAATCTACAGATTATTCAAAGTATATGGAAGGATGTATATAGGTTTTATGCAAATACTGCATTATTTGTATAAGGGACTTGAGCATCCTTGGATTTTGGTATCTGTGGAATATCCTGGAATCAATTCCCATTAGGTATGAAGGGATGACAGTACTACACCTTTTCCTGCATCTTTGTGATGGTTGAAATTTGGTGTCAACTTAACTGGATTGAAGGATGCTGATATATTTTGGCTATGTCCCCACCCAAATCTTATCTTGAGCTATACTTCTCATAATTCCCACATGTCATGATAAGGACCTGGTGGGAGGTAATTAAATCATGGGGAACAGTTAACCTTATGCTGTTCTTCACAGGTATTTTAGTACATTCGGGCTGCCATAGCACAACAATGTAGACTGAGTGGCTTATTAATGATAGAGTTCTCACAGTTCTGGAGCTGGGATATCCCAGATCAGAGTGCCAGCATGTTGTTTATCGAAATTGGGTGATCTATGCATTTTTGGCTCAGTTGATTCTTACAGTAAGACTAGTGGATGTCCAGGCCCACTCTATGACTATTTCTTAGTCAGGAATGCAAAATATGAATAAACTTTTTCAGCTATTGGCTCTGCTATAGGTTCCTTGAGTCATATAGTAGAGCTATTATGGTAGAAAAGGCCACAAAGAAGCCCCTAGAGCTATAGCTACATGCAAATGTAGCAAGCCAAAGGCAACTCTATATTCCTTGGGAAACTGCAAAGATAGCCGGAAAGATAACTGGTGGTGACTCCTACCAATCTCCATTCACCTCACTTATTTGGTCTATGCAGAAGATGCATAGATCTTGGGGAATTAAAATAGATTATTGTACATTTTATCAGTGGTGACTCTAATTGCAATGGCTTTTCTAAATGTACTGTAATTGCTAGAGCGAATCTATGCATTCCTTGGTACCTGGTGAGTCACTATTAAGCTGGACACTGCATTTTTCTCCATACCTATTAATAAAGATCATCAAAACCAGTTTTATTTCTGTTAAAAGGACTAACATTTGACTCCCTTGCTCTACTTTAGCATTATGTCAACTCTCCAGTCTATGTTATGTCCTAGGCCACAGAGACTTTGATTTTCTAGTTTACTAGCCCAAGAACCAAAGAAGGCTTGGCGATAGATTCAGGCTGCCATGCAAGCTTTTCTACCATTTGGGCCATGTGAGTTAACAGACCCTGTTGTTGCTTGAGATGAAAGTGGCAGATAGGGATGCTTTACAGAGGCTTTGACAGGGAGTTATAGATGGATCACAGGGCAAAGGTTTAGAATTTGGGAGCTAAGCAATATTGTCTTCTACTCTATGCCTAACTATTCTTCTTTTGAAAAATAGCCTTTGTCTTGTTATCAGGCCTCAGTAGAGACCAAATGCTTTATAATGGGTTATCAAGTCAATATGTGACCTGAACTACCTATCAGAAACTGGATATTGTCTGACTCCTCAACCCATAAGGTTCGGCGTTCACAGCAGTGCTCCATAAATTGAAAGTAGCATATATGAGATCAGCTTTAAGCATGTCCTGAAGGCACAAGTGAATAAGGAAGGAAGTAACACACATCTACACTTCATATACCCCTGCTGCACTGGCTTCTCTTTCTCAATCCACACACATATGCTGAACAGTTAGTTGAGGAAGAAAAACTCAAGCTTGGTTTCCAGATGGTTCTGCACAATATGTAGGCACTATGCAAAGATGGACAGTTTGAGTACTATTGCACTAATCCAGGGTGACCCTGAAAGACAATACTGATGAGAAATTCTCCTAATTTAATAGAAATTCAAGTAGCACAGTTTTTCATTCTGGCTGGAAGGAGGGGTGACCGCAGCTATGGATCCTCACAAGTTTAGGGGGTGTGGCTTTGCAATTTCAAGCCTCTAACAAAGAAATCAGAAACTACAGAGGTTTGTTTCTAGTTATTATAATTTAATACAATCATTCCACCTATATTATTTCTCCATGTTTACTATTTAGGGATCTTCTGTATGTTTTGGAAGTTTATAAGTTAGTGTTTTCAAGAATTGAAAGGATGAGTAGAAAATCTCAATTTATAGCCAGATTTGCATTAGAGTTGAAGAACCCCAAGAAATATTTCAGGTTTTGGTAGCTAATGAACAACAACATCAATAATAATAAGGAGAAGAAAAAGCAGACACAGGAGGAGAAGGGAAGGAGTAGAAGGAGAACAACATTACCAGATTGTTGAATCTAGTCCATTAGGGTATAAAAGTGAAAAGATTACAGTTGTCTTGTTGCTCTCAAGTGTACTTTGTTAAATCTTTCATCCTTATGAAGTTACAGGAACTCTTCATACTTGAGACAGATTCCATCACCTTTCACCTTTTTTGGCTTTTAAATTTTAGTTCAGTCGATATTTAGACTTGAGTCACCTATCGGATCCAATATTGTCCTCCTCCTTCATCACGAGGAAGTCTAATATCGCAGAGTAGATGGTCTTCTCTCTCACATTTCTCCATTGTTTTTCTTTTTCATATTTCTTCTTCTCTCAGTTTCCATATTTTTAGAGCACTTTATACTAGTATACTTCTTGCTAGCCACAAAGGGAAGCTGGGAAAAAAGAAAGAGAAAGAAGAAGAGACTTGCCTCTAAACGTTCTCCAATCTTATAGAACGACTAGTTACAACTTGCTTTTCTCTATGCACTTACTGTCTGTCTATCTATCTATCTATCTATCTATCTATCTATCTATCTATGATCTATCTATCCATCCATCATCTCATCTATCTGTATGTTCATGGAAAACTAAGATTATAAACAAGGTGATTGAAACTTATACAGCACTTACGCAGTCTTAAGATATCTTTCTAAGGCACCTTTTGGGATCTTAATACAGTTGACCTTGTAGCACTCTATGAATACCTGGTGTTCTAGGACTATTTCAAAAGCATGGTGATGATTAAATCCCTTGTATGTTGCATTATATGGATAAAAAGAAATAGCTATCAATATGGCTGCAGTAGACATTAAAAATAATTTAGACAAGAGAAATAAAGTGATTTATCCAAATTAACTGTGAACTAAGACTAGAATTCTCCTGTCTTATTTCCTATATCAAATTGTAAAATGTAAAATAATCAGTGGTAGAAATTATTAGATTTTTTATTCACACTTATAAAGTACATGGGTATAGAGTTTGGCTACTTCATGTGTTGTATGTAAGAAGTGCAATACGAGTAAATAAAATGTTTCCCAGCATTTGTGCCGTATGCATCCTAAAGACAAAATATCAATAAGTCAGAAAAAGAGAGAGTTTATCTGAAGACATTATTGGAGAATCTCTAGAGTTGACAGATGAGACCAAAGGAAAGTCTAGATAGGAAGCCTCAGCAAATGGAGACAGGGGCTCAAACACCATTTTCTCTCTCTCTCTCTGTCTCTCAACTTCCTTGACTTTCTCTCTTTCCTTCTCTTTGCTCATAACTTTATTCCAGCCATGGTTAAAATGACTACTTCAGCAAGACTTCTTTACAAGAGAGTGATCAGAGCTCCACAACCGGAATGAGAAGGGATTATAGAATTATTAAGGCAAACTTCAGTGGCTGCACAATAGAATGAGAAGTAAGGACACACATAGATGTACACTGGGCAGATTCCTACTCATCAGCTATTTACAATGGCTGTGATGGTGGGGTAAGGCAGTCAGTGGATTGCTATCGGCCTCTTCACTTTTCTAGAATAATGATGAATTATTTCTGAAAGTGGCTGAGGTTGAAAACTTATGGCCTCTGGACAGAAAGATCATTGTGAGCTAAATAGGCACTCCCAACCTTCCCCATTCGAGTTTGCTACATCTAATTAAAACAGTGTACTGGATAAAATAATGCTCAAGAGAATCAAAAAGGATAAGCTTCCAATACCATGGACTACTGCTAGTGTCTTAGTTGCAAGAAAGGGGCAATTTCACTGAGAAGTTTTCTTCATTTGATTCTGAAAAGGTCATTGGTATTTATATTCCAAATGAATTCACAATGTATCATGAAAATGCTTAGAGATTTTGAGTTGTATGAATGGTTTTAAATATTCCTGCAGAGCATAACAACATAGGTGACAGAGAAGCCACAGCCGCCTGTTTGGCACAGCTACATTTATTACATGCCACATTAGGAATAAAAGAGCAAGCTTGACATTAAATTATCAAAAAGAAGGGATCATCTATTTTTCTCACATTGCTGCACGTTTTTAGCTCACGTGTCCCGGTAAATATGTGGTCAACTCTTCTGAGATAAGTATGGTATTATCTTGGCAAACAAAATATTTCATTAAAAAATGAACAAAATTTAATTTTACATTTAAGGTTTTAAGACAAATAGATTAACAATGGCACTAAACTTATGTATGTTTTAAAATTCATCAGTAATTTTTATGCCATATTATGTGTGTGGCTTCTGAAGAAATATTTTAACCTCATTTAATTTTTTCAGCTTGCCCTGATACCTCTGGTTGAAGTCACCATCATCTCTCACCCATATTATTACAATAACCTCCTAACTGGGCTCTTCGCCTGCACTCTTGACACCCTTTAATCTACCCTTAATAGAGTAGCTAGAATGAACTGGTAAAATCGTACATCAGATTATGTCAGTTGCATGCTCAAAATGCTCCAGTGATGACCCATTTCACTCAGTGTAAATGACAAAAACCGTACAATGAATTAGAAAATCCTATATAATCTGAATTCCATTATCTCTCTGAGCTCACCTCATATCACTGTCCCAGTCACAGACTGTACTGCAACCACACTAGCTTCCATGGTGCTCCTGAAACACTCCAGAGTGACTCCTGCTTCAGAATCTTTGCTCTTACTATTCCCTCTATGTTTAAAGTTTCTAAGATTTGTTTGTCTTGCTCTCCATCACCTCCCAGTTTCCTCAGGTCTTTACTCAAACATCAGCTTCTCTGTGAGGCACTCCATATCAACCATTTTTAAACGTGCAGCCATCTGCAACAGATCCAGTGTTTCCAATTTCCTTTTCTTGTTTGATTATCTTCACATCACTTAACATTTTCTAACACAGATGGATAAATAAATCAATAAGGTGATGGCTAATTTTATGTGTCAAACTAACTGTCTCATGGGATGTCCAGATATTTGATTAAACATTATTTTAGGTGTTTCTGTGAGGATGTGTTTAGGTTTAATTAACATTTACATAGGTAGATCTAGTAAAGGTGATTACCTTCCCAAATGTGGGTGGGCCTCATCTAATTAGTTGAAGGTCTGAATAGAACAAAATGGTGGACCCATCCCCAAATAAGAGAGAATTAATTTTACACAACAGCCTTCAAATGAGGATATTGACTTTTCCCTGCTTTTAGACCTGAACTGAAATATCAGCTGTTTCTGAGTTTTGAGCCTGTGAGCTTTAGGACTAGAACTATACCATCAGCTTTCCTGGGGCTGCAGTTTGCCAATTCACCCTGAATTTCTTGGGATTTGTTGGCATCCATAATCACATGAGCCAATTCCTTATCATAAATTTATATCTACATATTTATATATATGTATATACATATAAATCTACTTTGTATATACACATATGTACACATAAATCTCTTTATATATGTACATACACCCATATACATATATATATCTCATTGCTTATGTGTCTCTGGAAAACTAATATAGATAACTAGATAGACATATGATTGGTAGACATTCATATATGAATGTACATGTATATATACATACAGTGTGTTTATTAATTTTTTATCTCACCCTTCCACTAAAATGTAAATTCCATCGATGCATGAATTTTTGTTTTCCTTGTTCATTGTTGTATTCCCATTGCATTGTATAAATGTACATAAATGAATGTACATGAATATATATAATCTAAATATTAGCACCTTCAAGGCTATACAACACTAAAATCAAATTTTAAACAACTGCAATTATACATCATTTTCATCTAATTCTAGCAAAACCAGCTGTGTGGGAAATTTAAAAAAAATGAGGATACATATTTGATAGGGGAAAATGTTTATATAGTCACTTCAATAATTTTAGTCATTTTTGCCACTAATCTCTGTCACAAAATGGCCTATGTGGTTAATTACCTAAATCTGGGTTTCTGATGCAGCTGAAAATAAGTAAAGTAAAATGCCATAAGCAATTCTAATGGATCACAGAGTCATAATAAAGGAGGGGAAAACAAATACAGTTGTTTACGTAACAACATAATGATGTAATACTCAATATTTCAGACTTGAATGGATAATTTCAGCAGCAGCATTGACATCATTCATTAAGAATCTATTGTGTGGAGCATCTGCAAACCATTATATCATTATTAAAGATTTCTATTTTGACTCAACAATTAGAGTATGTATTATTTACAGGGAAAGACCTATTTGTACCACTTTGCACATAGTAGGGCCTCAACAAGTTTACATTAAAATTGTAATGAGCTTGATAATAAATGCAAATCCTGTGCCAACAAGTCAAACCTACGCTCTGCTTAAAATTCTATTTTTTTCTGCCAAAGAAAATAAAAATTCCTCAGATTCATAGCCAATGCCCTTTTTAGCTCATCTTTGATTACATTCCATATCTCTTATAATTCCCCTTTATTTTCCTAATGCAACAACAAAATTAAATGTTTCTTGCTTCCTGAGGATAATTTGTGCCATCTCAGTATCTTTGTCCATACTATCCCGTCCACACACACACACACAAAATGAAAATAAAAAAATCCCTTTCTATTACTTCTGAAATAATCTTTGATAGTATGTGACTATAGCAAAAACTGTATTCTCAATGTTTCCTAATCTTCTCAATAAAACTTTAATAATCCAAAAAAATTATAATATTTTTAAAGCTAATTACAATGCAACTGTAAGAAATAGTCACTTAGGACTTCAAGTTCTTAAGAATCTATATTTTGAAACTTCAGTATCAAATTGGGTGCCCACAGGTATCTGTTGAACTAAGGAGATGATAGATGTATCTCAAGACTTGAAGAATATTTCCAAAGTAATTTTCAAATAATTGTTTTCTATAGCTCAGATGGACATTTTTAACTTATGTATCAGGTGATTCAGAAAGAAAATACATGTTTACAAATTAATGTTTAATGCCAAACAAAATATAAGCAGGACTATGTTAATGCTTTTAATGTATCTCCTTTTCTTATTATTTTTCTTTCTAACAAGGTTATTTTTTTCCCTAATATTATAGCATATATCACTGTATTACTTCATTCTCACAGTGCTCTGATGAAATACCCAAGACTAGGTAATTTACAAAGGAAAGAGGTTTAAGTGATTCATGGATCCGTATGACTGGGGAAGTCTTACAATCATGGTGGAAGGCAAAGGAGAAACAGACACCTTCTTCACAGGGTGGCAGGATGGAGTGACTGCCAGCAGCGGAAATGCCAGATGCTTATTATAAAACCATCAGATCTCATGAGACTCATTCACTATCACGAGAATAGCATGGGGAAAAAGACCCCCATGATCCAAATAACTGCACCTGGTCGTGCTCTTGACACCTGGGGATTATGGGGATTAAAATTCAAGATAGGATTTTGGGCACACTCACAGTCAAACCATATCGACCACAGCACAATAAATGTTTATGCTTTTGGCTGTCTTACTAGATGGTAAGCTGGTTGAAGCCAAGCACTGTATTTTTTTTCCTTGTTGCATACCAAACATCTGGCATAGTTCATGGCATATAGCATTTTTTTTTTGGTTGAAATCCATGGCATTAAAAATATTGACATGGTTCTCAGGTAAGAAATAAAAACAAAATACTGATATGAAATCAGACAGATGTGTCATTGAGTCCTGGTTACCTCACTTCATATTTGTGCTATTTTTCCCAAATGCTAATTTTATTAAGTATTTCACTAGTTTTTTTATTAGTAATGTTAGTTATCTTGCTGAGACACCAATTTTCAGCTTATTCATATGCAAAATGAGAGAAACAAAAGCAAATAATGTAGAAGGTTATTGTAAGAATTCAAATGTTCATCACAGTGTTCAGACACAGCAGGCACTCAAGGATTCCTTAGCTGTGAGTGGAGTGCATGGGTTGGAAATTGTAGAATCTGAACAGACAATCTAGATTCAAGTGCCAGCCATCACACTAGCTGGTGACACTGGACAATTTTCTTAACCTTTAACCTTTTCTTTAATCCCTAAAGGGATTATTACAACGATTCATATTTTAGAGAGTTATTCTGATAATCATGTTAGATAGAGATGCACTTAAAATTGTCATTGGCTCTCATAAGTAAACACTATATAAACATTTACCAGTATTATTGATCTAAAAATTGCAAGTTGGGGCTTTAATTTTGTATATCATTTCTAATACATGTCAATAGATTTTCTTTATTTTTATATGTACTTTTTAGTCTATGCCAAAATGTTGAAATGTAAGCATACATCCTCCATAGCCTTAGTTCTGTCTCTTAAATTCTGGACTATTGCTTGCCATGGTCTCCCAAATGACCTCCCTGTCTCTTATGTTCTTTCTCTCTAACCTGTCCTCTACCTTTGTCCTTAGATAATGTCTCTGATTGTGCCAATCCCATCCTTAAAATGCCTCAATAACTTCCTCTTTCATAGATTTCTTGGCACAGGACACACAAACCTATGATCTGGTTCTCCCTTTCCCTAATCCCATTATCTGCTCCCTCCATTCCCTACCTATCATTCTTACTACTTTGAACTTTTGCATATGTTATTTCTTCTACTTGAAATTCCTTTCTGTCTTCTCTCTTATTTTGCCTGGTTAGCTCCTACTTAGCCTTCAAGACTTACCACAAATGGCATTTTCCTACCACTCCCTCCCTAGCATAAGCTCTATTAAGCAACCTGATCCCGTCTGTGATTGAACACTTTGAATAGGCCGCCAACTTTTGTATTCATGTTTGTTTTTTCTGCCTCTCCTAATCTGGGAGCTACTCAACAGCAAGTGGAGAGCCTTAATTTTCTTTGCATCTGCAATACCTTTCCAAATGTCAATTGTGAATAGACTGTCACTGGAAGAAAGAAGGGATAGTGCTTAAAGTCATGAAACATGCATTAAATAAATATAAATGACTATCTTTTTCTAAAATGTTGTAATATCCATCACAAATCCATTGTGAATGGCATACTTAATTTTAATTTTTTTGCCCATAGTTTCTGAGGGATGGGCTTTATTTCAGTGGTACATAGATTTTACAATTTGATGCAAATATATTCAGACTTTCTGGTATAAAGAAATTATGTGTAAGTGATATTTTAATATGAAATGAAATATTCACATAACATTAAAGAAATAAAGCCATGAATCAAATTCTATTAATAAGGCTCATGGGAATCTGAGAGTATTTCTGTTTTATGCCAAAAGGCAACTGGTCAATTCACTGAATCTGTTGAAAATTCAGATAAACTGTTTCTTCCTTGAAAGTATAAATATCCTGTGATACAGAGAAAAAGAAAATGACCAGCCTCAAATTAGAGAATCTGACCAGAATCCATGTCTTCAAGCAAATAATTGCTTAATGCAATCCAGTACCCTGTCATAGAAGGAGATAATATGCTATAGAATACAATTGCTTTTTTAAAGGTGCTCAACCCGTTCCCCAAATTATAAATTACAGCTGTCATTTTACTTATAAAAGAGCTTTCTAGAAGCAATGAATCATTATGATAATTACCTGCCTATCCCATTTAATTAATCATGCAAAATACAACTGGCTTTGAAAGAAAATGGACCTATGTTGAAATCAGTCTCCTATAGGAACTGGTTGTATAACCTAGGATAAACTGATTTTTCCATGCCTCAATGACCATGTGCCTTATGAGTAAAATGGGCATAAGAATAACACCCGTAAATTTTATACCATTGAGAACTTGTTTAGTTGCACTGATAGAAAATCTCAGTTTATAGGGTAAAAAAAAGAGTGTTAGTTAACGCATGAGGTATTGAAATGGCAATGACCAAATTGAATTAAGCACCAATCCCTGAACAACTTGCCATGGTGGCTAGCAAAACGGGTCTGTTTATTTTCTATGCCTGGGTTACATATCTTCTGTATGACTCAGGGTTTATCCAGAGAAGCATAACTTCATAACTACTAGGATGTAATTCATCAGGAATTAGAGATTTGGCTTTGTACAATTCTTAGGGTTAATGAAGCAATCTTTGTAAAGCTGTTGTCTTTCCAGCTGATGCTGGGGCTTGAAATCCACAGGGCAAATAGTGAGGAAGGTAAGATGAATGTACAGAGAAGGCAGAAACACACACACAAAGTGGGAGTCCAAGAGGAGAGACTGAAACTCTTGTCAGTCTTTCTTGCCTCCAGTGTTTGGGATATGGGCATACTGTAGAAGGCAGGGGTCTTTTTCACTGAGATAAACACTGACACACACACACACACACACACACACACACACACACACACACACACACGAGTGCCAGTGTTAGAGAAACTGAAGGAGAATTCAGCAAAAAGTTGAGTTCTGGGAAATGTAGTTTACCCTAGTCAAGCTGACACATTGCAAAGCCTCCATACTGCCTTAGAGCTAGGATGCAATGAGACCCAGAGAGAATCACATTTCCACTGAAAGAATGTGAACATGAATGGGAGAAAGCAAGGACGTTTCCCACTGATCTTTTAAAATTATTCAAGGTTGGGCCTTTAACATGGTAAGCACTCAATATTTGTAAAAAAATAACAAAAAAAGCCAGAATGAAACCATTGACTTAGAAACTTTTAGACAATCTAAAATATATTTGAAAAAGAATACCATCTATGAACTTATGGGCTTCTTTGCAGTAAGAAATACTGGTTATAGGCCGGGCGCGGTGGCTCAAGCCTGTAATCCCAGCACTTTGGGAGGCCGAGACGGGCGGATCACAAGGTCAGCAGATCGAGACCATCCTGGCTAACATGGTGAAAACCCGTCTCTACTAAAAAATACAAAAAACTAGCCGGGCGAGGTGGCGGGCGCCTGTAGTCTCAGCTACTCTGGAGGCTGAGGCAGGAGAATGGCGTAAACCCGGGAGGCGGAGCTTGCAGTGAGCTGAGATCCGGCCACTGCACTCCAGCCTGGGCGACAGAGCCAGACTCCGTCTCAGAAAAAAAAAAAAAAAAAAAAAAAAAAAAAAAATACTGGTTATTGCCATGCAGATATGACTGTATCATTACTGTAAACTTTTCAGTGATCCTACTCTGACCCATGTTTTATTGTTGTGGTTCATCATGTGATTTTTCTCTTATGATACAATGCTTAGCCTCTTGGGATGAAATATAAGGCATGAAATAAAGGATGACACTGAGGTTATTCTTCTCAAATCTCCTGGATGCTATGGGTAAGCAAAGACAACAAGCAATTTTCATAAAATGCTCTGCTCTCTGAATTCCCTCAAGAAAACTGGCATTTCATTTAATGGAAACCTTCATAACCATCCTCCTCCAATGAAAGCAGTCATTTGAGACATTAGTGCATATGTAGGTTCTTTATGAAACCTAAACACTTCCATTAGATAAAAGACCTAAAATGATTATGAAAATGTTCTTTTCTTCCAAAGTACTCTAAATCAAACACTCAGTAGTACAATATGTTTTAGGTTAATTAGTTTAATCCAGTTTTAATTAAACTGATGTTTCCATGCCAACAAATGGTTTTTAAATTGTTGAAATTTTGATGTTTTGGAATATGACTAAAATTAATTACCTAAGAGCATTTGACTCAATTTTTGGAACCATGTAGTGCACTTTTAGCCTCAATATAGAAATGATTTTAATAATGGCAACAAATTATGATTAAAAACTTTGACAAAATGTTCTATAAGATTTCCATTAATTTCCAGATTTTTTCAATGCATTTTTTATGATGCACATATACTATTCAGGTTAAATATAATTTAACAACAACAAAAACATTAGTTACAGAGACACAAACACAGGCACACACATGTCAACTCACTATTAGCCCTAAATGAATCCCATTTCCAAATGTTCAAACTCAATTTCCTGGTAATATTTGTTTGTGTCTGTACATTCAACTGGAATATTAAGATCAATAACAAAACATGTGGTTTTGGCCTAATTTTAAAATTTCGATTCTCTCACTGAGCTGCTTAAAATGAAGAAAATTCTCAATACAAGATAAGGACAATCATGACTCTCCAATGCTAGGAATAGTGATATACCAGCTGAATAAAAATTGTATTTACATTTAAGAATTTAATTTTATATTTGCATCGCTTTTCTTGAAAAGGCCTTATTTTTGCCAGGATCAAGTTGGTAAATAAAAATTATCTTACTTATTTCAACAGAAATCACATAATACAGGGAGCTTGTTACACAGGTATTAGAGACCTGAATACGTAAAGGGAACCTTGAGTCACTCAGAGATAATAATTGCAGGAACTAGCTCTCGTCTCTAGGGCTGGAGAAGACAGGAATGACATTAGGATTAAGCACACATTAGAAGCTCAGATGAGGGTCCCCACATAGCTGGGGCTCAAAACTAGAGAAAACAGTGTCACCTGGCTGCTGTTAGTACCTCCGAAAGGATGATATGTACTTGGTTCTGGAAGATGCTGGAGGCTGAAATCAACTGACAATGCTTTAGTAAATAGCTACTGCTGGGCTGAAAGGTTGATTCTCATAGGGAACCTCGCCAGAATCGGAGTACAAAACAAGAGAACATCCCTTCTTGCCTTTGCCTTCTTTTCAGTCTCCTCTCTACCTTCTATTGCCTAAATCTAAGGAGGTTACAGCTAGTTAAAACAAAACAGAACAAAAACCTATGGCTTGTATAGTGTCAGCCATGGATGGCATCACAGAGTGATGGGAAATGTAATTAAAGGATGAATTTGAAGCTGTAAAACGACAGGGAAATGACCAGCATATTTAAATCATAATTTTGTTTTCTTAGCTGGTCTGTTAGCTTATCTCTTGCATTAAATGCTCTGTATTCTTCCTAGAGGTTTCCAGTTTGCTTACAATTGGGATATCCTTCGAATTGTCCACTTTACATTGAAGTCCTTGGTCTTTCTCATGAAATCAGTGTTTCATAGGCCACCCTTTTATTTCATCAGGTGTTTCTGTGCATAAAGGTATTCCAGTATTTTCTATCTTGGAACCAACCGCTGCCTATCTATAATTCTAAAATACAACTGAACTTCCCCAGTTTAAATGATGAGACAGGGAAAGCAGATTTACAGAGGAAAACCTCATGACATTTATACTTACTAGAAACCAGGAATGAGAAGCAAAAAAAAATATTGAACACAAACTATGGGTGAGGCATGATTGCTAGGTTACCTCTCTGATTTGAAGAGCTATGTGACAAAACATTTAAATTGAATTTAATTAAAATTTAATTTAAAATTTAGATATCTTCAATTTTAACACAAGAGAAATAGCACATACACTGCTCAAGGAGAATTATTAAAGTTAAGTAAAATCAAAGTGTAGAACTATGTTGTAAACACTAGACACCCAATAGAAGTGATATGTGCACAAAGGCTTCTGTAGAATTCTTTGGGAGAATAATTACACAAAACCTTATTGGTACTCAATCTGAAACAATTAACACAGAGTTACAAACCTGGGGGAAAAAAAACAGCTAATTGTCAAATCAATGCCTGGAATTTAGCATATCTGCTATTGTGACTTTCAGTTTGACTTTCATATTTAAGGTTGTAGTTTCTTTGTAGTAACTTTGATGTGTGGCCTACTTCAGTGTACAAAGCCACATAGCTTCACATTTTAGTGCAGTTTCAGTCCAGATGACGATGACCTACTCTTAGATGTATTGTCCAGGAAATCTTGAAGTGAATTTCGCACATATTGTAAGAATCTACTTAACTTAGATTTCTCCAAGCATGCCTTGAGAATTAGGTGAGAATTCACCTGGCTATTTTTACCTGATAGAGAAATAAACATTCAAATAATATCTGATTTGTTAATATTGATCATGAGTTTTAGAGGAGAAGAAAACCTAGTAGATATTGAGGGGAGGAGAATAAGGGATTAATAGAAGGGAAGAAATAAAATAACATAGCTTAATAATAGCATGTTTCCTTTGCATTTTTTATAAACCATTGTAGATGGCAACTTCCAGAATAAGAAATCTTGAGACTATTTTTCATGAAGCTTAATGATATTTAATAGTTATTTGGGAAGAAAGATAAACTTCAACATTGTACACAAGTTACACACTTGTCCCTAAGTTCTGTGTCATAGCAATAATGCTAACTTCTGTAGGTATAATAATTAAATGGTCAGGATACAGAAGAAATCCAGAGAACTTGATTTTAGGGGGAAGAAAACAAGAAAACTTTACCTCTGCATTGCAATTTTGGGGTGCTAAAATGGAGATAGCCACATGAAGGCACTTGGCATGGGTCACTGGTAAAGCATGCTCATAAGAAAAGATAAGATTAATGTGCTTACTTAAGAGAAGCCTCTCATCTGCAGTGGACCTGAATATTAATAAACCTTCAGCTTTGCTTTCTTCATGGGAATGTGTTTGCTTGAACAGTTAATTCCACCAGAAATGTAACTTGCATCCTGATTGGTGAGACACTAAAGCACTAAGTCAGGGCCATTGCTCTCAATGGAAGCCTTGTCTAAAAAGAAACCACAAAATAAGACAGTGAATATTTGAGAGGGGCTTATGTATAATGACTTCAGGAATAAGCTGACACATGCCCACAATAAAATTCAGAGTCAAAAATAGAGTCAGCTCAGCATTATGCGAAGTCAAATCACTGCAGTGAAATGAGAATAATGAACAAGGTGTTTGGAACAAGATGACTTTAGGAAATCGTGGTTTTAGTGAACTGCTCCTGATCACAAAGGCATTTTCATAGCATAAATTATGAAATTTAAGTCAAAATATAAGAACATGTAGAAGTGGAAAAATATCTCATATATGAAATACGAATTTCCATATTTTGATTATACAAAAATAAGATTATATTTGAATTTAATTGGTGTCCTACATATTACCATATCAAAAAAAGCTAACTGGCTGTAATATCTATTTACTGAGGGAAAAATAAATTAAAATATACTTAATATATTTCACGTATAAGCTTTTATAATTGAGAAAGAAGTATTTTTTCTCTAGACCTTTATAAAACAAACATACAAAAAAACAACCACAAATACTTCATGTGTCTGGTAAGAGGTATAGAGAGTTTCTTGGACAATTGAAATATAATAGTAAAAATTACCTTAGAAACCGCATGGATCAGCTCTGGTTTGAACCAGTCCTTGCAAAAATATATTCCAAAGAATGTTAGGACTAAAAGGTGCTTTAAATGCACACATACACACTGAAGTTCTTTAGGATTTATATTTTATCTCCCCTTCTTAGAGACTTAAAAATAAAAATTAGCATTTTGTTCCTGTAAATTCCTAGATTAAAGAAATGTTTAATTTTTTTATTAATTCAGCATTCCAATTTTGCAATGAAAACATTTTCTCTTAACATCTATTAATATCTGTATTTTTAGCATTCAATGTCATACCTGTTAAGGAATAGCAGTTTAAATATTTAGGAGATGAAATTCTCTAGACTCTACTGGAAAACCTCGCAAGTAGTGGTCTTACATGACCGTCTGGAAGCCCGCTTCGTGAATTCATTCGTTTATTTATTTTAACTTTTATTTTAAGCTGAGGGGTACATGTGCAGGTTTGTTACATAGATAAGCTTGTGTCATGGGAGTTTCTTCATCTCAAGATTTTATAGCCACTCTCCTCATTTTAAATTTACTTCTTCGTTTACTTTTCCACAAGTTGAGAAATAATGTAGTTTTCTCCCAATTTCATTTTCCTCTGTATACTTCCTACCCATTCATAGTCAGATACATGGTAATAAAAATATTCATAGAAGTCACCATAAAAACTTATAATCAGGCCGGGTGTGGTGGCTCATGCCTTTAAATCCTGGCACTTTGGGAGGCTGAGGTGGGTGGATCACTTGAGGTCAGGAGTTTGAGACTAGCCTGGCCAACATGCTGAAACCCTTTCTCTACTACTTCTACTACTAATAAAAAAAATAGCTGCGTATGGTGTTGTATGCCTGTAATCCCAGCTACTCAGGAGGCTGAGGTAGGAGAATTGCTTGAACCCGGGAGGAGGAGGTTGCAGTGAGCCCAGATTGTACCACTGTACTCCAGTCTAGAGAACAGAGTGAGGCTCCATCTAAAATAATAATAGTAACAATAACTTATGAGCACTTTTAATTGAAAGTTGTATTGAGATAATCTGATAAGAAATAACACAGAGTAGTCCTACATGTATTTTACCTATATACATTTTGTAAAACTATGATGTAATTCCACAACTCGTATATTTTCATCCACAAAATTCATCAATGTATTCATATTTCCTTACTTTCTTGTCCTTGTATGTATGCATTTAGTTCTATACAGCTTTATTAAATGTGTGGGTTTAAGCATTTGCTACTATGGTCAAGATATCAAATAGTTCCATTGCCATGAGACCCTTCCTCTTGTCCTTTTGTAATCACATCCATCTCTATCCAGCCCTTCCAAATTGTGTGTAGGAAATGTTTGACCATTTGAGTTGATGAGTAGGTGCAAGGTATGCACCTACTTCAGAATTTTTATCATTCATCCTTTGAAGAATATCTAGACTGATGCCAGATTTGAGCCATTATAAATGCAACTTCTTCGAATAGTGTACAGATACATGTGTTAAAAATATTCTGATTTCTCTAGCATAAATGATATGATCATCTCTCTTCTCCTTTTCTTTTTCCTTTACCCTCCACTCCCCTCCCCTTCCCTTCCCTTTCTGTTTTTTTCCTTTCTTCCTCCTTTCCCTTACTTCTTTCTTTTTCATTAATAAACTGCTGACAGATTTTGTTTTTTCTCAGAATGGCTATAACGTTTTACATTCCCACCAGCATTGCACAAATGACTTAGTTTGTGCAGATCCCTGCCATAATGTGTTACTGCTACACTTTTAGTTGTTATTGTTGTTTTCATTCTGTTGGTAGGTAGGGATATCTCATTGTGTCTTTCGTTTGCACTTTCCTAATGGCTAATGATTTCCAACATCTCTTCATATGCTTATTTTTGACATCTATATAGTGTCTTTAGTAAAATGCCTGTTCATGGTTCTTTGCCCCCTCATTTGTTATTTTGGTTAATTGATATATTTACACTTGAGTTTTAGAAGTTCTTTGTATATTCTAGATATATCCTGTGATAAGTAAGTATTTTCCAAATATTTTCTCCCTGTCTGTAGATTGTCTTTTCATCCTCTTTGTATGGGCTTTTACACAGCAAATTTTATTTTCAATGAGATCCAATGTATGCATTTTTTATGGACTGTGTCTTTGCTGTCCATTCTCACAACCCTTTGCCTAACGCTAGATTCTAAAGATTGTCTCCTATGATTTTTCTAACACTTTATACCTATGCATTTTAAATTCAATATTATGATCAATTTTGAGATGATTTTCTTATAAAGTTTGATGTGTGAGTAAAAGTTAATATCAAGCTTTTTTGTTTATAGCTGTCCAATTACCTTGGCATCACATGATGAAAAATCTATTCTTCCTTATTTGAATTTCTTTTCCACTTGTGTCAAAAATCAGTTGGGCATATTCCTGTGGGTCTATTTCTAGGATCCTTCCTCTTTTCCTTTCATAATCACTGTCTCACTGACCTGTGTGCTTATTTCTCTGGTAATACTAAAATGGTTTGGTTACTGTAGGTCTCTAGTAAGCTGTAAGATAAGATAAAATAGTTCCTCTCATTTTATTCTTCTTTGTAAAGGTAGTTTTAAATACTTTAAGGTCTGTGCTTTTGCATGTAAATTTTAGAATAAGCTTGTAGAGGTCTACAAAATAATCTACCTGGGATATTAAACTATAGATCATTTTTAAGAATATTGATGTCTTTTTTGTTTTTACATTGGATTTTTTTCATCCATAAATACACGATGTCTCTCCATTTGCTTAGGTTTTCTTTGATTTTATTCACCAGCATTTTCTAATTTTAGCACAAAATCCAATACATGTTTTGGCAAATACATTACCTATGTATTTCACTTTCCTTAGAGTAGTTTTTTATGCTTTTGTGTTTTAGTTTCATTTTCCAAGTGCTCCTTGTCAGTAAGTAGAAATGTAATCAATTTTAGTGCGCTGACCTTATATTCCGCAAATTTTCTGAGCCCATTTATTATTTTAAAAATTTCTTTCATGTATTTTGTTTTACATGCTTTTGGATTTTTACATAAATGATAATATCATCTGCAAACAGAGACTGTGTACTCCTTTCTAATCATTATGGTATTTTCTCGACTTGCTTTATTGCAGAAGTTAGAAGTTTCAGTATTATGTGAACAAGAGTGGTGAGAGCAGACACACTTGCCTTGTTCTTGATCTCAGGGGAAAATGTTCATTTTTTTTAACCACTAAGTAAAGTGCTACTTGTCAGATATTTGTAGGTAGCCTTTATTAATTTGAGGAAATTTCCCTATGATCCTAACTTACTGAGAATAGTTATCGTAATAGGTATTGGATTTTGTTAAATGTATTTATTGAATTGATGTTTGTTCTTTAGCTTTTTGATATTGATGTGAAATAGATTGATTTTCAAATACTGAAGCATTCTTGTATTTCTGGCATGAATCTCAGTTGGTTATGTTGTCCATGTAACAAAATTGCACTTGTGCCTTTTATAGTTATGCAAAAATTAAAATTATATTTATATATTGCTGAATTGTATTTATTAATATTTTGTTAACAATGTTTGTGTCTCAGTTCTTGAGAAATATGTTTCTGTAGTTTTATTTTATTTTTTATACTCCTGTGGTTTGGGTATCAGTGTAATCCTAGCTTCATATGCTGAATTGAGAAATATTTCTTCCCTCCTATTCTACTCTTCATTAATTGTTAAATTGAGTTTGCCAATGAAACTCACTTGGTTAGAGATTTGTTTTTCTGTAAAATTATAAATACAATGATTGTAATAGTTATAAGAATATATAATGATTCATAGTAGCCCTTTATCATTCTTTTAATGACTACAGTATCCATAGTGAATCCCCCATATAATTTCAAATTTTGGTAATTTGCATCTTTATGTCTTATCTATTTCTCAATGCTTTGTCAGTGTTGCTCGAATGTTACCAATTTTATTGATTTTTTGAAGAAATAACTTTTTGGTTTTTTTTCTCTATTGCTTTTCCAGTTTTAATTACATTGATCTGCCCTATCCTCATTTATTGCTTTAATCTATTTAATTTGGTTTCATTTTACTCTTCTTTTTCTACTTTGGATGCTAAGTTAGATTATTGATTTGACTCTTTTTCTAATTTCTAGTTGATTATTTGTGCCATAATTTTTTCCCTCAGGACAGATTTAGCTGCATTCCATATACCTTTATAAGTTGTGCTTTCAATTTCATTTTATTTCCCTGTATTTTTTTATTTCCTTTGAGACTTTCTTACCTATGGACTAGTTAGTGTGTTTAATTTCCACATGTTTAGAAATTTTCCTGTTTTCTTCAAGTTACTGATTTTTATTTTGATCCTATTATGACCAGGGAACATGTTGTATATGTATAATTTCAATTCTTTTAAATTTGTTGAAGTTTATTTTGTGGTTGAGATACAACTTATTTTAGGAAATGGTCCAAAGGTATGTGAACAAAAAGATGTGTTACGCTGTTTTGGGTGGATGAATCTACATTTGTCCATTGGATTAAACTTGTTGATCGTGTAGTTCAGTTCTTCCATATCTTGTTGATTTTCATTTTTTCCCCCTTGGGTTGCTAAGACAGGGGTGTTGAAGTCCCCAGCCATAACTTGGTTTGTCTACTTTTCTTTCAGCAATTTGGTTAGTTTAATTGTTGTATTTTGAGGCTCTGTTGTTACTTGTTTAAATATGTAGGTTCATTAGGTCTTCCTGGTGTACTTATTTTATCTTTATGTAATGTCTCTCTTTGTTGCTAGTCATTTCTTTACTGTGTACTCGACTTCATCAGATATTAAATATAGCCACTCCTACTACTTCTGGATTCATGTTTTCATGGTATATTTTTCCCATCTTTGCTTTCAATCTGCTTATATTATTAAATTTGAAATGTATTTCTTTTTAGCAACACATAATAGTCCCCTCCCCTTTTTTGTTACTAACTTTCATAATCTCTGACTTTTAATTGGAGTATTTAGATCATTTACATTTAAGGTAACTGATATGTTAGTACTCGAGTATGCCATTTGATCATTTTTGCTTTCGATTTCAGTCCTCTGGTTCTTATTTCACTGTTTCTTATTTCTTGCCTTCCTGCTGTTTAACTTGAATACTTTAAAGATTCCATCTTGATTTATTTATAATGCTTTTGAGTGCATGTCTTTGAAATCTTCTATATTTGTTGCTCTGGGTTTTATAGTATATGTTTGTGACTTATAATGGTCTACTGGTATCAGCATTTTACTACTTTGAGTGAAGTGTGTAAACATCACTTTTATTTGGGTAACTTTACCTTACCCCTTTTTAAATTCCATTTTCTTGAGTATGAGATGGTGTTAATTTTTTAAAAATCATCAAGTATTTGTTACAAAACTCATGACGAGAAAGATAGACCTATGTATTCATAGGTCTGCTCTTTTCCTTACTCTTCTCACCTGATTCTCCAAACATTTTATACGTATTAAGTATTATAATTTAGGGACGGTCCTGTCCAGAAATAAATAATTGGCATACATTATCTCATTATCCTTCTATTACTACTTCTTTGAAGTAATACCTATGAAGCACATAAAACAGTGTCTAACACATAGAGATTAGTAAATATATGTCTCCAGGTTTAGCTTTTGTTCACTATTTGACCTTCTTTACCACATTTCATTTTTATACATTTTATATCACCAACATTAAGCCATATTTTAATATACAAGTATGTCATACTTTTTAATGTCATGTTTATATATATTGTTTTTTATATTCTACAAATCTTTTCCAGTCTGACAATTTCTTGCTCATCTTTCAAGATGATTTCAAGCGTCACGCCATTTGTCTTAATATAGGCAGTACCTCTCAGAGCAATCCACATCAGGTGATAGAGTGATGTAACAGAAGTGTAATTGTTTTGTTTTACTGTGAGACAGCTCTGATGGGCAATACTAGAACTTCCCGTTGGGTTGATTAATGATTTGTTGATGCTGTAAATAATTTTGATTTATTGATCTTACAAACTTTATTTTCTTTTCCTACCTTTTATAGATGTTGATCCCTAATAAACATCTTACACCCCTAACAAATTCTGTTTCCCGAGGGCCCAAACTGTGGCAAAGAATGTCATAAACGCAGCTAAGTGATTTGCATTTTATGCAGTGAAACCGGGTGTGCAGACAACTAGAACATCAGAAAATATAGCAAACCAGAATTCCAGTTTTTCAGAAAAGGGAAATAGCAGGGTCAGGTAAGCATGATGAGTACATGAGGGCTCAGGAATCAAACCAGGTTCTGAAGCCTAGACATGATCTCTACAATCTCCCAGGTAGTAAGATTCCAATATGTTTCACCTATCCTCTGATGATAGTAAAGTTGGTAGGATAAGAATAGACAAAAAATTTTTAAAAATCAAATTTACCTAAAAAAGTGCATTTAGACAGAAAGTATAGTTAACTGTGAACTATTTGGCAAAAATATAAGTTACAAATACAAATATAAATAAGCCATTGATGATTCTTAACTCAACTGATGAGTCCGCCTATAGTGAGCATGCCTGTTTTTGGATGAGGACAATTGAGGTCAGAAAGGAATGGGTACTAAGGAATAATAAATATTTTTTTTCAGTCTGTTTGAAAATGACATTTTATAAAATATTAGCTTTTTTTTTTTTTCTTAAACAATATATACTTATTTTCTCACAGTACCTGAGACTAAAGTCCATTATCAAGGTCTGGAATATATGGTTTCTTCTGAGGCCTCTCTCTTTGACGTGCAGATGGATGCCTTCTCATGGCCTGACGTCGTCCTTTTCTCTGTGCATACACACCCCAGTATCTCTTTGTGTGCCTAAATTTTCCCTTTTTTAAGTACACAAATCAGTTTGAGTTAGGGGCCCACCCTATCAACCTGATTTTAATTTAATCACCCCTTTAAAAGTCCTGTCTCCAAATACAGTCACATTCTGGAATACTGAGGGTTCAGCCTTCAACATATGAAATTAGATGAGATGCAATTCAATTCATAACACAATCTATTTAGAGATCACTTTTCTTCCATCCCTCTTGGTTACTGGACATTAGACTTTAGCTAGATAGCACACAACACAAGAAGTAATACAAAAGATGTCGTTTCATGTTTTAGTAATATATCAGGATTTTCTGATCAATAACCTCATTATTTTAATGAATATAGAAGCAACAAATATAATATAATCTTAGTGTTAGTGATGAGAGCTGTTTCATATTAGACCACTAAATCGATACATAATGTGTTACAATATATAATGTGTTAGGAATACCTTTATCTATCTAACTTTGTAATTTACCAATACCAATTTGCACAATACAAGCCATTGTTGAAGAAAATGCCATTCTAAGTCAAAGGTTTAGGAATTATAACATTCAATGCTAGCAAACACAGATTTTATTCAATACTAGCACAATAGCTGCTGATCAATACTTTTTTAAGTTCAGGGCTACATGTGCAGGTTCATCACATAAGTAAACTTTCGTCATGGGGGATTGTTGTACAGATTATTTCATCACTGAGGTATTAGACCTAGTACTCTTGAGTTATTTTACCTAATCCTCTCCCTCATCCCATTCTCCCAAATATCCCAATGTGTATTGTTCCCCTCTCTGTGTTCATGTGTTTTCATCATTTATCTCCCACTTATAAGTGAGAACATATGGTATTTGGTTTTCTGTCCCCGCATTAGTTTGCAAAGGATAATGGCCTCCAGCTCCATCCATGTCCCTGCAAATGACATAATCTTGTTCTTTTTTATGGCTGCATAGTATTCCACCGTGTATATGTACTACATTTTCTTTATCCAGCCTATCATTGGTAGACATTTAGGTTGATTCTATGTCTTTGCTAGTGTGAATAGTGCTGCAATGAACATACAGGTACATGTGTCTTTATAATATAACAATTTCTATTTCTTCAGGTATATACCCAGTAATGGGATTGCTGGATTGAATGGTACTTCTGTCTTCAGGTCTTTGAGGAATCATCACACTGTCAAATGGTTGAACTAATTTACACTCTATCAACAGTGTATAATTGTTCCTTTATCTCCACAACCTCACCAGCATTTGTTATTTTTTGACTTTTTAATAGCCATTTTGACTTCTGAGAGATATTATCTCATGATGGTTTTGATTTGCATTTCCCTAACAATCAGTGATGTTGAGCTTTTTTTCATATGATTGTTGGCTGTATTTAGGTCTTCCCTTAAGAAATATCTGTGCATATTCACTGCACACTTTTTAATGGAGATGCTTTTGTTGCGATTCCTTTTGGCATTTTCGTGATGGAATCTTTTTCCATGCCTATGTCCTGAATGGCTCATGGATAGAGAGAATCCATATTGTTATAATGGCCATACTGCCCAAAGAAAATTATAGATTCAATGCTATTATTTTTAAACTACCATCGACATTCTTCACTGAACTAGAAAAAAAAAAAAAAAAAAAACTGTTTTAAAATTAATATGGAACCAAAAAAGAGCTCAAATAGCCAAGGCAATACTAAGCAAAAAGAACAAAACTGGAGGCATCATGCTAATCAGCTTCAAATTGTGCTAAATGGTTACAGTAACCATGTAGATCACAATCTGATCTTCAACAAACCTGACAAAAACAAGCAATAGGAAAAGGATTTCCTATTCACTAAATGGTGCTTTGAGATAACTGGCTAGTAATGTGCAGAAGATTTAAATGACTCTTCCTTTCATCACATACACAAATTAACTCAGGATGGATTAGAGACTTAAATGTACAAACCAAAAGTAAAAAATGTTAATCAGCATATTGATTACATATACGGGAAGAAATAGTATGCAGTTTTAATCACCATGTTGTTAAAGTAGCATTTTGGATAAAGAGGAAGAAAAATGCACTAACGTTTAAAATAAGTGCAAAATGAAATAAGCTTTAGCATTTGTTTGGAATAAATGTAAGGAAAGAAGAAGGATCATATATTGGGCTTATAAAACAAAAATAGGAAAGTTAATGATGAGAGTTGTCATGAAATAAAGAAGTGGATGAAATCACTTGCTGTAAATGTTTAAAGCATGTGTGTGTGTGTGTGTGTGTGTGTGTGTGTATATATATA
>NW_016808114.1:525957-550723 GCF_001698545.2 Rhinopithecus bieti
TATTATATATATATATATATATAGCTTTTGGGAAGCAGGTGGTATTTACTTACATGAACAAGTACTTTAATGGTGATTTCTGAAATTTTGGTGCACCCATCACCCAAACAGTGTACACTGTACCCAATGTGTAGTCTTTTACCCCTCAACACCCCCCACCCTTTCCCCTTAGGGAATGATTCCAAAGTACCATTTTTATGCCTTTGCTCCTCATAACTTAGCTCCTACTTACGAGTGAGAACATGTGATGTTTGGTTTTCCATTCCTAATTTACTTCACTTAGAACAATAGTCTCCAATTCCATCTTGGTTGCTGTGACGGCCATTATTACATTCCTTTTTATGGCTGAGCAGTATTCCATGGTGTGTGTGTGTGTATATATACACACACACACATATATACGTGTGTATATATGTATATATACACACACATAAACTGTATATATATATATAAAACAGATATATATATATTATATATATATATCTTTATCCACTCGTTGATTGATGGGCATTTGGGCTGGTTCCATATTTTTGCAATAGCAAATTGTGCTGCCATAAACATGCACGGCAAGTATCTTTTTTTGTATAATGACTTATTTCCCTCTTGGTAGATACCTAGTAGTAAGATTGCTGGATCAAAAGGTAGATCTTTTTAAAATTATTATAGGAATCTCCATACCCTGTTTTCCACAGTGATCATACTAGTTTACATTTTCACCAGCAGTGTAAAAGTGTTCACTTTTCACCACATCAACACATCTATTTTTTTTAATTTTTTGATTATGGCAATTCTTGCAGGGGTGAGGTGGTATCGCATTGTGGTTTTGATTTACATTTCCCTGATGATTAGTGATGTTGAACATATTTCCGTGTTCTTGTTGGCCATTTGTGTATCTTCTTTTGAGAATTGTCTCTTCATGTACTTAGACCAATTTTTGATGGGATTGATTGCCTTTTCTTGCTGATTTGAGTTCATTGTAGATTCTGAATATTATTCCTTTGTCAAATGTATAGATTGTGAAGAGTTTCTCCCACTCTGTGGGTTGTCTGTTAACTCTGCTGATTATTTCTTTTACTGTGCAAAAGCTTTTTAGTTTAATTAACTCCCATATATATATCTTTGTTTTGGTTGCACTTGCTTTGGGTTCTTGATCATGAAGTCTTTGCCTAAGCCAATGTCTAGAAGGGTTTTTTCAATGTTATCTTCTAGAATTTTCATGGTTTCAGGTCTTAGATTTAAGTATTTGATCCACCTTGGGTTGATTTTTGTATAAGGTGAGAGATGAAGATCCAGTTTCATTCTCCTACATGTGGCTAGCCAATTATCCCATCACCATTTTCTGAATAGGGTGTCCTTCCTCCACTTTATGTTTTTGTTTGCCTTGTTAAAGATCAGCTAGCTGTACGTATGTGGCTTTATTTTGGGGTTCTCTATTCTGTTCCATTGGTTTATGTACCTATTTTTATGCCCGTATTGTGCTGTTTGGGTGACTGGATTTACTGTATAGTTTGAAGTTGGGCAATGTGATATCTCCAAATTTGTTCCTTTTGCTTAGTCTTGCTATGGCTATCTGGGCTCTTCTTGGTTCCACATGAATTTTTTTTTTTTTTTTTTACTAATTCTGTGGTGATGGTGGTATTTCAATTGGAACTGCATTGAATTTGTGGATTGCTTTTGGCAGTATGATCATTTTCACAATACTGATTTTGCCCATCCATGAGCATGGGATGTGTTTCTATTTGTTTGTGTTGTCTATGATTTCCTTCAGCACTGTTTTGTAGTTTTCTTTGTAGAGGTATTTTACGTCCTTGGTTAGGCACATTCCTAATTTTTTTTTTTTTTTTTTTTTTTTTTTTTTTTGCAGCTATTGTGAAAAGGGTTGATTTCTTAACTTGATTCTCAGTTTGGTCGCTGTTGATGTACAGCAGAGCTACTGACTTACGTACATTAATTTTGTATCCTGAAACTTTGCTGAATTCATTTATCAGTTCTAGTACCTTTTATGATGAGTCTTTAGGGTTTTTTAATGTATATAAGTATATAATCAGCAAACAGTGACAGTGTAACTTCCTCTTTAATGCTTTGGATGTTCTTTCTTCCTTTCTCTTGCCTGATTTCTCTGGCTGGGACTTCTAGTACTATGTTGAATAGAAGTGGTGAAAGAAGGCATCCTTGACTTGTTCCAGTTCTCAGGGGGAATGCTTTCAATTTTTCCCCATTCAGTATATTGTTAGCAGTGGGTTTGTCATAGATGGCTTTTATTCCCTTAAGGTATATTTCTTCTATGCTGATTTTGCTGAGGGTTTTAATCATAAAGGGATGCTGGATTTTGTCAAATGCTTTTTCTGTATTTATTGAGATGATAATGTGATTTTTACTTTTAATTCTGTTTATATGATGTATCACATTTATTGACTTGTGTATGTTAAACCATCCCTTCATCTCTGGTATGAAACCCACTTGATCATGGTGGACTGTCTTTGATATGCTATTGGATTCTTTTCACTAGCATTTTGTTGAGGATTTTTACATCTATCTTCATCAGAGATATTGGTCTGTAACTTTCTTTTGTTATGTCCTTCCCTGGTTTTGGTACTAGGGTGATACTGGCTTCACAGAATGATTTAACAAGGATTCCCTCTGTTGCTATCTTTTGGAATAGGGTCAAGAGGATTGGTGACAATTCTTTGAATGCTGGATAGAATTCAGCTGTGAATCTTTCTAGTCCTGGACATTATTTAATTGGCAATTTTTTTATTACCATTTCAATCTCACTGTTTGTTATTGGTCTGTTCAGAAGTTCTATGTCTTCCTGGCTTAATCTAGGAGGGTTTTATATTTCCAGGAATTTATCCATCTCCTCTAGATTTTCTGGTTTATACATGTAAAGTTGTTTATAGTAGCTTTGAATACTCTTGTATTTCTGTGGTATTCATTGTAATATCACCCATTTCATTTGTAAATGAGTTTATCTGGATCTTCTCTTCTTTTTCCCTTGGTTAATCTTGCTATTGTTCCATCGATTTTATTTATCTTTGCAAAGAACCAGCCTTTTGTTTCACTTATCTTTTTTGTTTGTTTATTTCAATTCCATTTAGTTGTGTTTAGGTCTTTGTTATTTCTTTTCTTCTACTGAGTTTGGGTTTGGACTGTTCTTGTTTCTGGAGTTTCGCGAGTTGTGACCTTACATTGTCTGTGCTCTTTCAGACTTTTCAATGTAGGCATTTTATGCTATGAATTTCCCTCTTAGCTCCACTTTTGCTGAATCCCAGAGCTTTTCATAGGTTGTGTCACTATTATCATTCAGTTCAAGGAATTTTTAAAACTTCATCTTGATTTCCTTGTTGCCCCAATGATCATTCAAGAGCAGGTTATTTAATTTCCAGATATTTGCATGATTTTCAGGGTCCCTTTTGGAGCTGATTTGCAGTTTTATTCCACTGTGGTCTGAGAGGATACTTGACATAATTTCAATTTTCTTGAATTTACTGAGACTTGTTTTGCAGCCTATCAAAAAGTCTATCTTGGAGGATGTCCTATGTGCTGATGAATAGAATGTATATTCTGCAGTTGTTGGGTAGAATGTTCTGTAAATATCTGCTAAGTCTATTTGTTGAGGGGCATAGTTTAAGTCCATTGTTTCTTTGTTGACTTTCTGTCTTGATGGCCTGTCTAGTGCAGTCAGTGGAGTATTAAAGTCCCCAAATATTATTGTGTTGCCATCTATCTCATTTCTTAGGTCCAGTAACAACTGTTTTATAAATTTTGGAACTCCAGTATTAGGTGCATATATATTTAGAATTGTAGAATTTTTCTGTTAGTCATTTTATCCTTGTATAATATTCCTCTTTGTCGTTTTAAACTGCTGCTGCTTTAAAATTTGTTGTCTGTGATAGACAAACAGCTACTCCTGCTCACTTTTGGTGTCTATTTGCATGGAATACCTTTTCCACTTTACCTTAAGTATATGTGAGTCCTTATGTGTTAAGTGAGTCTCCTGAAGACAGTGTTTTGGTGAATTCTTATCCATTTTGCCATTCTGTATCTTTTAAGTGAAACATTTAGGCCATTTACATTCAATGTTAGTATTGAGATGTGAGGTATTATTCTATTCATCATGCTATTTGTTGCCTAAATATCTCGCTTTTTTTAAAAAAAATTTCATTGTGTTATTGCTATATAGGTCCATTGAGATTTATGCCTTAAGGAGGTTCTATTTTGGTGTATCTTTAGGATTTGTTTCAAGAATTAGAGCTCCTTTTAGCAGCTTTCATAGTGCTGGCTTGGTAGTGGCAGATTCTCTTAGCATTTGTTTGTCTGGAAAAGAGTGTATCTTTCCTTCATTTATGAAGCTTAGTTCTGCTGGATACAAAAATTATTGGCTGATAATTGTTTTGTTTAAGGAGGCTAAAAATAGGACCCCAATCTTTTCTAGTTTGAAGGATTTATGCTGAGACATCTGCTGTTAATCTGATAGGTTTTCTTTCATAGATAACCTAATGCTTTTGCCTCACAGCTCTTATGATTCTTTCCTTCATCTTGACTTTAGGTAACCTGATGATTATGTGCCTAGGCAATGATCTTTTTGTGATGAATTTCTCAGGCATTCTTTGAGCTTCTTGTATTTGAATGCCTAGATCTCTAACAAGGCCAGGGAAGTTTTCCTCAATTATTCCCTAAAATATGTTTTCCAAACTTTTAGATTAATATTCTTTCTCAAGAACTCCAATTTTTCTTAGGTTTGATCATTTAACATAATCCCAAACTTCTTGGAGGCTTTGTTCACATTGTTTTATTTTTATTTTTTGTCTTTTCTGGATTGGGTTAATGTGAAAGCTTTGTCTTCGAGCTCTGAAGTTTTTTCCTCTGTTTGTTTGATTCTACTGCTGAGACTTGCAGTGCATTTTGCAATTATCTTGGTGTGTCCTTGATTTCCAGAGTTGTGACTGTTTTTTGTTTATGGTATCTATTTCACGGAAGAATTTCTCTTTCACGTCCTGTGTCAGTTTTTGATTTCTTCAAGTTGGACTTCACCTTTCTCAGGTGCCTCCTTGATTAGCTTACGTATTGACCTTCTGAGTTCTTTTTCTGACAATTCAGGGATTCCTCCTTTGTTTGCATCCATTGTTGGTGGGTTGGTATGATAACCTTGTTTTGTCACACTACAAGAATTGTTTTTCTGGTTCTTTCTTATTTGGGTAAACTATGTCAGAGGGAAGATCTGGGATTCAAGGGCTCCTGTTCAGATTCTTTTGTCCCATGTGGTGTTCCCTTCATGTGATATTCTCCCCCTTCCTCTAGGAATGGGGCTCCCTGGAAGCCAAACTGTAGTGATTGTATTTATCTTTCTGGGTCTAGCCACCCAGTGGAGCTACCAGGCTCCAAGCTGATACTGGGGAGTGTCTGCAAAGAGTCCTATGATGTGATCCATCTTCAGGTCTTGCAGCCGTGGATACCAGCACTGGCTCCCATGGAGGTAGCAGAGGAGTGAAGTGGACTCTGTGAGGGTCCTTGATTGTGTTGTTGTTTAACGTGTTGGTTTTGTGTTGGTTTGCCTCAGTCAGGAGGTGGCGCTTTAAAGAGTGCATCAGCTGTGGTCCTTTAGGGAAGATGCAAATTTGCCCTAGGGAAACCTGGTTAAGTATTCAGGTTTCTCATGCAGTGGACAGGGCCATAGAACTCTCAAGAGGTTACAACCCTTGTCTTCAGCTACCAGGTTGGGTAGAGAAAGACCACCAGATGGGAGCTGGGCTAGGCATGCCTGAGCTTAGCCTCTTTTTGAGTGGGGCTTGCTGCAGCTCCTGTGGGAGATGGGGGTGTGGTTCCCAGTCCAATGGAGTTATATTCCCAGGGGCAGTATTGCTGCCTCTGCTGAGTCATACAGGTCACCAGGGAAGTGGGAGAAAGCTACAGTCACAGGCCTTACCTTGCTCCCACGCAGCCCACAGTCTTAAAGGCCAGTCTCACTCCCACCGTGCCCCTTGTCTCAACAGTACTGAATCTATTTCCAGTCAGTCAGTGACAAGGCCTGAGTACTTGCCCCAGACTATAAGCCTCCCCATTGAGAAAGCAAGCCAACTCACAGTTTTTTGGTGTTTCAGGGAGCCTAGTTCCTTCAAAGGGTCTGTGGATTCTCTTGGCTTTCCTGGTATGTTCCTGAGGTAGTTCTTGGAGCAAAAGTTCATGATGTGAGTCTCCACATGCTCCTCTGTCCATCTGAGCAAGAGCTGCAAGCTAGTCCTGCCTCCTATTTGCCATCTTTTCATTCACCCCATACATATTATTTTTCACTCATCTCTGTAGGATGTAGCCCAGAGTCCTGAATGTACTAACTACTCAACAAATAAATACATGTGTTACAATAACACTGATACATCCAAGCAGAGACATCTAGTTGAAGGTTTAATATATGGTTGTTATTAATGTAATATATTAGCAGTTTGAGCTAGAAGTAGACAGAAGTAGTTGTTCATGTCATTACAGAGATAACTGCTTCTTTCACTTTTTCTTCTCTTGCCCGTCCTCCTTTTCCTTTCCTTGTGTTTTCCCCCTCCTTTTCTTCCCCCTTCTTCTTTTATTTTAGAGAACTAAAATAATGAAGACCAGACTTAGACAAGTTATCCAGACGTACTCATTCCTTAGTTGATAAAGAACCTGTGCATGAGACAGTGATGTATCAGAGAGAGGAAAACATTAAGCACTACGAGGGGACAAAGTGATGGATTCCTTGGCAAAGTTTCCTGACACAATTCACCTCCAGAAATGTTAATATTGCTTAGTAGAAGAAAATAAAAATCTCCATGTTTAAAAATAAAGATTCAACTTAAATGATCCTATTAATCATGAAGAAAATTGTCTTTACAATGGAGGTGTATTAACCTCTGTGAGGCCTAGAGAATACCTGGGGTCCACATAAAATAAGTTGGAATTTTTTAACGTTTAAATCAAGATTAGTTATTAAAACTATGTTTTATCTTTTTACCCTGACACATATGTGAATAGCAGTCTTGAAACTGGGCACACGTGTAGACAGATCGCCACTTAGAAATGGTGATGCAAGGATAGCTGGTTTGCACCTCCTGACTTAAGATGCCACCTGTCTTCTCTTCCTACTCCCAATTTCTGCAGTTACACACTTAGGCCCACATTCCACGTTTCTGTCACAACCTCAGAGAAACAACCATCCCTTGGCCACTCTTGCTATCCATGTGGCTACCACCTTCATGATGTGCCCTTAGGAGAAGGGAGCTTGAGATAATGCCCATTGAATTACTGGAAGGAGGTTTAAGGCTATTTAGACCAGACATGCAAGATCCTGGGCATTTAGAACAAGAAAGGTGGTGGTGATGGGGGTAGAGGGTGCATAGAGGTTCTGAGAGAGCAAGGACCCTTGGTTCCATGGCATGCTAACTGTGTGGTAAGTAGGAGCATGGCTAAAATAGGGCCAGAGTGGGGTTCTTTTGTCTGAGTCTATGGACAGCCTATGTGCCAATATACAAGTAAGATCTATACCACAGCTTGACTCTGTTATCCTATATACAGAATTTCGTTAGTGAATAAAATCTTTCTTCTGCATTCAAAAGCTTTGAATACAACTAGAACATAGAATATAATGTTTTTAAGAAGTAAATGTGTGCCCAGTTCCTTTGGCAAAGTTTTGGGCCAACTTAGCCCCTATTCCCAGTGGGAATTACACAGATCTATTGAGAAAGTTCTCTAAACCATCTGGAGTGTTACAATGGCATCTACTTTCCTCTAATTTGCTCTCAGTGTGCCACTCAACTTTTTCTGTTCTCGAAGGACATCCCTGAGTTTTAAATTGGCTGTTTTCTTTATTCATTATCAAAGACTAACATTAAGACAACACAGAAAATAATGTTGCATTTCAAAGCAACAGCTGTGCTGGTTTCAACAGTGCTTTATTAAAAGTCTCTAAGTTGTGTACCACATTGAGTTTTAACTTTCAGAGAACAACACCAATTTTATCCATTTCACCAGATTTTTAATGAGCAGTTTCTCCCCTGATGTCTGTGTCAGAGGGTGGAGAGGTATGGTTTTTCGTTTCTGGCTGTTTCAATTTAGGAGATAATCATTATTTTGCGTACTCTAACATCACTAATAAATCTGATTAGGGAAAATTCTGACACAGGAAGTAGTAGAGTTGATATTGATTTTTAAAAGACATTGATAATTACTCCAGATTGATAAATCTCATCTGTTTCAACAACAGATGCTTTCCACTAGAAGTCCCACACCGTAATTTATCTTCATTTTTCCTCCTGTATTTTTTGCCCATCATCCTGTACATTCTGGAGTGCGTAGGAATAAATAATCTCCTACAGAACAAAGGGAAGAACAGCAGATTCAAATCTGAATCAAGTCATCAAAGGCCCTTAGACTGCACAGTGATGCAAAGCTGCACAAATCATCAGTCTAAATCTATCAACACTTTCATGCTGTTTCCTCAATAGGAATAATTGGATGATTTATATTTCCTGCTGACTTTTCAACATGATTGTCAGTGCACAAAACAAATTGGTTTTAATAAGAACTTTTCCATGAGCATACAGAAATGGAATGATGAGAGAAGTAAATGAAGGTTTTAATAAGTGTATTGATAGAACTGTACCAAAAAATATTCAAATAATTAGGATGATTAAACAATAATGAACATCCTACTTATTACTTTAACCTATTTCCAAATGTCTACTGAACTTATTAAAAAATAGCATATTGTCTTTAGAATAATGAGTCCCTTCTTTTTTCACCAGTGCTGAAATGTTACATTGATGATAGTAAAAACTAATCATACTTGAAAAGGTTAAAATGCAGATACCACACATTCATCTAAAATGCAGGTTTTATTATAAAATAAGTTCTTAATAGATTACACTTTACTAAAATATGTGATTTTCATTATTTTTTAAAATTTTCTTCTGGAACATATTTTGAAAAGAATAGCAAATTGTAATAGCTACAAAGCTAATTATTTTATTTTGGGGAGTGGATTGATGGAATTACGTAATGTTTGAATTGAATAACTTTGATTTTGTTTTACAAAGGTTGCAAATGCTGACAGAAATGTCTTGACAAATAGAATTTATAATATTATGTTTTAAGTACACAGCATTGTCATGGAGTGGAGAGATTGGGGTCACCTGCATAGAGCCTTATCCATGACTAAGAGGGAGTGGTTCCAGTGAAGTCAAATAAATGAAAAAAAAAATAAGTGAGGGTTGTGAATTGGTTGGATCAAATTGGGGAACCCTTTGAAAGCCAGATAAAGCTTAATATTATGCTTCATTCTGTACATAATATTGTTAGGAAAACAGTGAGAAAAGATGTCAAAAAATGTTGTCTGCTCAGTACTGTTAGAGTAAGATTGACAAGATAAAATGAAATCACTGAGACTTTATTTGACAAGCTTTATTTTCTGAATCTTTTAATATAAAACAGTTTAGTTAATAGAGTTGACCCTTGAACAATGTGTGGTTAGGCCTGCTGAGCCTCTGTGAAGTTTAAAATCTGCATATAACTTTTGAGTTCCAAAAAGCATAACCACTAACAGCCTACTGTTGACCAGAAGCCTTATCGATAACACAATCAACACATATTTTGTATGTTACATGTGTTATATGCTGTATTCTTACAATACAGTAAGCTAGAGAGAAGAAAGTGTTACTAAGAAAATCATAAGAAAGAAAGAATATATTTACTATTTGTTAAGTGGAAGTGGATCATTATAAATGTCTTCATCCTCATTGTCTCCATATGAATAGGCTGAGGAGGATTGGGAAAAGGACGGGTTGGTCTTGCCAGTGCAGGGTGGGCAGAAGCAGAAAAAAATTCACATAAAAGTGGACCAGCGGCCAGGCGCAGTGGCTCACGCCTATAATCCCAGCACTTTGGGAGGCCGAGGTGGGAGGATCACAAGGTCAGGAGATCGAGACCACCCTGGCAAAATATGGTGAAACTCCATCTCTACAAAAAAGTACAAAAAATTAGCCAGGCATGGTGGCGGGTGCTTGTAGTCCCAGCTACTTGGGAGGCTGAGGCAGGACAATGGTGTGAACCTGGGAGGCGGAGCTTGCAGTGAGCAGAGACAGCACCACCACACTCCAGCCTGGGTAACAGAACGAGACTCTGTCTCAAAAAAAAAAAAAAAAAAAAAAAAAAAAAAAAAGGACCAGCAGCAGTTCAAATCCGGTTATTCACAACGTCAACTGTACCGTTGCTGTTTGCAATTAATTATCTTACAAAACTCATGTTACTTAAGGCAGACTAAAAAGGATGGTCAATGGGGGGTACAGAAGTTTGATGATTTTCTATTATTACTAGAATAGAGAATTTTATATACTATATTACGAGGTAATATTTCTCTATTACTATATTTATATATCTAAGTTGCAGTACTACTGTAAAATATATATCACTTAATTTTTGTAAAATTATTTTAAATATTTTATTTAATAAGATGCAAATTATTGCATTAATATATTAGTTTCTTATTGTGACATTTTAAATTTAAATGGAAAAATACAGTTTGTCAGATATTACGAGCAGGGACTCACCAATGAAATTTTAAGATCACATCTCAATTTAAATTGGACAATACAAGAACAAAAGATCTCCTCCTTATTACAACAAGTTTTAACTTCTGAAAATAAAGTTCTGAACTTACTAATAGCTTGAACTCAGCCCTAGCACAGAGACTGTGGTGAGGCATAGCTTTTGCTGTCTCCTCTCTTCCTTTGTGCATCTCTGAAACTTCAGTAGAGGCAAGAGACTGTGATCAGATCCAGGATGTGCAATCTGGAGTGGAGGGTATTAAAAGGATTTTTAGGGACAGAAGAGAAGTTGGCTTAACTGCCTGCCGCACCCTCAAACAAGCCAACATTTTTAAACCAAACTTTCATTGAACTTATTATTTGCACAGTCCTCACCGATAAATGTACCAGGTAGAAAGAAAAGGAGGCTATTAAAACGAACAAGGGTCAAATGGTCAAAAACAAATGAATACTAACATGTAAGCTAATATTTCATATTTCATATATATCTATATATCTCCCCATATAGGTGTACATATATACATGATAGATATGTGTGTATGTACATAAGAATATATAAATATAGTACTGTACATACATGCTATATATATGTATACAGCATTAAATATTACATCTTTATATCTGTTTTATATATACTACATATATATTTACATGTACTTATACAGGACATATATGAAATATAAAGTTCTGGAAAAGATACAAAGCAAACTAATAAAATGGTTACTTTGGAGAAGACGGGGGGACGGTGACGGTATTTATAATGGTCAACAAATGAGATCTTAGATATTGTATTTTAAACATTTTTCCAAAACATATACTCATGTTCTATTTTTATAACTTAGTAATTTTAGCAAAGATTTGTTCCATATGAACAACAAGAGTTTCAATCACCAGTTGAGTTTCCAACAAGCTGGAACACAATGGCTTTCTTGCTTTGATGTGATGACAGAACCAAGAAAAACTAAAAGCAGATACTGTCCTCTACTATTTTCACCATTGCCCTGTGATTGCCCAAACATATTTTTTCTTTGGCGAAGATCGTCCAGTCCCACGTGACCTCTGTCTGCTGTACTTTAGTGGGAACTCATTATTGGATTACCACAGCTTTCTTATAGCTTTTGCCAGCTGACAGCAGGAAATGCTAATATCACTTTAGCCAGTTTAACACATGTTTTATTCATTTGTTTACGTTCCATTTATTTTGCTGAGCTCAAGTCAGAATCTATAGGAATGTAGGAGACAGAATATTAAAATGTAAATAAAACATTAATCCATTACGGCAAAGCTGTTTCAAACTTTAAGAAAAAAGGACATCCTTTTTTTTTCTTAGTATGAATAATTAAGAAATGTATCTAATTTTATTCTTTTACATATTTTTCTGCTTTTCATTTGTTAAATCTTCTTATTATATCTATGTCGTAAATTTTAATAACTAGCAATATTTGTATCAAATGCTTATAATATTCTGCATGCCATGAGGGAATTTAGAACTAATTTAGTAGGCTCCTGAGCTTAAGGGGTATTTTAGCAAATTAGAGAAGTAAGATACATGCCTGGACAAATTTGAATATGATATAGGAGGGACGGTGAGGGCTCACAGAGAGAAAGATACTGTCTGGAGTAATGAAGAAACTCTTGCTTCAGTTGGGATCAAATGATATCATGAAGCAAAACTCTGCAGTAAGGGTGCTTATAACTTAATTAGAAACATATGATACATGTATGTTTACAGTATGCATTTATACACAGACATGAATATTAAAGTCATTCCTATATATGCACACAATACACATATACATATAACAATATGTATATAATATACATTTATATACAGGGAATGACTTCGATATTCTGTGGTATGAGACACAAACTTATTTCCATCTTTCGTGTGTGATGTTTAGGGTCACATCATTATTACCTTATATTTACTTGCTCCATCTAGTATAAGTATTTTGGTCACAATTCTTACAAAATAAACATTCTTTAAAAATAAAGAAAAGGAAAACTAGTGTTTGTGAAAGATGTTCCAAACTAACCAAATAAATGCACCTAAAGTAACAACAAAACAAAACAAATACAAGTAAAATTAAAAGAAAAGGTCTAAAAGAGTCATGTTTTTTTAAAACAAATTTTAGATTAAAAAAATAAATCAGAAGAGAGTCAATTTTCATGAGGGCTAAGATAGTAGAAGGAAACAAGACTTTCATGTATACTCTATGACATTTAAAAAACAGTGATTAATTGTTTTCAGAAAAGCCTCAGCTGGGTCAAAATTTTCTCATCAAATTAGAAAATGTTAGTGAAATTTGGAAAGGCTTAAGGTGTAATATGATCAGTTTATATACCACTAGACAGAAATAAGATTTGAAGGAAAATTTGGAGCTCAAGTAAATATACAGAGACCTCCAAATATGTCTTCATAAATATAAATACATGTCATATAAACCCACCAAGAAGCTATGACATGCTAGGACTGAGAAGTAAGAAGAGTGTGGCCACACAATAAAGGGTATTAAAAGCCAGGACGAAGAGTGTGGGAAGAATTTGGAATTCTGTAATAGTTTAAAAGTTTGTAGGTTAGATTGAGATAATAAAAAAAAACTATATGAGTTACGGTTTTGAATTGTATTGGGAGGGTTTTTAATGTTAACTCATATTCTTGCTCTCTAATTCTCATTTGGACAACTATATGCATATTTTCATATTAACAGACAAGTGTGATGAATATCAAATGAGAAAATAACCTCTGTTTGCAGACCTTAGGTTTCCTGGAAGTGCATTCACCTTGCACAGTAGTCAGACAATCACAGTGTGCATGGCTGGGAAGGAGAGGAACTCCTAATGCAATCCTGTATCATGAGGCAGCTGCTGAAATTGAGCAAGATTATAAACTGATCCTAGATACACCCTATTTGCTCTCAAAACTGCTTGGTGAAATACAACTAGCATCATCACCATTTTGAATTTGCATGACCTGAAAGCCTTTAATGTTAATAAAGTTCAAGGAAAACTTCTGATTTTTAAAATTTAAAGACTCGGGCTTAAATTTGTAGCATCTGCATAATGAAGCTTTTAGGAGTTCCCCAAAACTCCCCTCTTTGAAAGTAGAAATGTAGTTTAGATAGCGACACTCTTTGTTGGGAAGCCCTAATAAATATCTTTCAGGGAATGAAATTATGAGGGTTTGAATGGAGAGAAAGGGCTGAGAAAATATTCTCATGTACAAAAATGTGGGAAAGTAAGATATTTTCTTGTGTAATAATTCTCAGTTTTAAACAATTGAACACCACTAATAATGGCTTTTTGAGAGGCTATTTATACTAGATATAATATAACTCCTTTATATATATATAATCTTCTATTTTTAGAACATGGACTATTAATTTTGTTCAACCCCGGGCAACCATAAGGTGCTGTAAATTTGTTTACAGATATGAGAAATAAGGATTTTTTTTAAATTTAGAGAACTGAACCAAAAAAGTCCATAAATTGTAAGACCATCAGTAATAGAAAAGCAATAATTTATTCTTATCCATCAATATCAATGCAACACATTACTTCATATGAAATTTCCTAAAATGTCAATAGTGCCAGGTATTTTTAAATTATATATTCAGTATGATTTATTTAAATGATTTACTTAATTTTATTTTATTTTCAGAATTTGTAGTTTATGAAGGTAAGGAATCCTTCTATCTTGCCTAGAGGTAACATTATATCCATAGGAACTAACACACTTATTTTCACATAATAAATACTCAGCAATTCTTGAGTGAAAGAATGCTAAAAAAAATGGCCAGTAATTGTTCAACCAAATAGCTGCAGAACAAAAGAGCTACAGAATTCCAGAACTCCAACAAAGGTGACTCACGAATAATCTAAGTATGGAAAGAGTAGATGGCATGTTAATTTGATCAGCAGTTATATTCATCATGGTAGGAGAAAGAGTGCAAACAGAAGACAACAGTCAGTGTCAGGCTCCAACCTGAGCTGGGGTCTGAGGGGAGCTGGTGGTAGGTAGCTGAAAATACACTCTAGGGACCGTAGGCAGTTGTGATATGGTTTTACTTTCTCTCTCTCCATCAGCCTATGTCTCAGCCACCCACTCTGTCCTCAACCTCTCTCAGCGCCAGCTCTGCCACTCCTGTTGCCCCATGCCTGCAGCGGCTCTCCCTGGCATGCTCACAGCTTTCTGGCTGCCCCCGCTTGTCTGCCTGCAAGGGGGCTGGCAGCTCTCTTACAGAGTTAGCAGTGAAGTTATATTACTCACAGACAACAGTGGCTCAAAGCCAGGTGATGAGCCCACCCACAACATGGTCACATAACTGTGATTATATAATGCACAGCCTTGTGTGCCTGCACTCCAATCCTGCTGTGTCATGCTGCACTGGATATTTACCTGGGTCTACTGTTGACTGAAGCACATCCATTATCCTTACACTCCACACCCTAGGCTAAGGGAGTTTTTCTGGTGGGGAGACATGCCCACAGGGTGGAACCTTGAATCCATAGGCTACAGCACTAATGACTCACTACTAACTAGCTCTATTCATTATATAGAATATGGGTCTATGGGTCAGCCAGGGACTTCTGCCCTGAATAATGGTACCACATCTTTTCAGCTCCCCATGGTTCCTTCAGGTTCTATATCTGTGCCAGTTACTGGGGAGCTTATAATAGGCCACACAGACAACATATATGTCCCCAGGAGGAGGACTCTCCCTGGATGTTCCCTTACAAATGGTCAATCACAGAGGCCATATATTAAATACCCAAGGAATAACATGTAAATTATACTGCAGGGCTTCCCCCAGGGGGCTATGATGGCCAACCACCTGCAATGGGGCCTTGGAGGGTCCATGGCTAAAGCCAGGTTTTTTGTTTCCCTGCCTTTAGGAGTGTTGGGGCAGGCAATAACATGTTACCATTTATATTAGTCAGGGTTCTCTAGAGGGACAGAACTCACGGCCTAGATAAAGGGGACTTTATTAAGTTTTAACTCACATGATTAATAGGCTGCCTGCTGGCTGAGTAGTAAGGAGAGCCAGTCTGAGTTCCAAAACTGAACAACCTGGAGTCCAATGTTTGAGGGCAGGAAGCATCATCACAGGAGAAAGATGTAGGCTGGGAGGCTAGACTAGTCTCTCCTTTCACACTTTTCTGCCTGCTTATATTCTAGTCATGCTGGCAACTGATTAGACTGTGCCCGCCCAGATTAAGGATGGGTCTGCCTTTCCTAGCCCACTGACTCACATGTTAATCTCCTTTGGCAACACCCTCCTAGACACACATACAGGATCAATACTTTGTATCCTTCAATCCAATCCAGTTGACACTGAGTATCAACCCTCACACTGTTCATCCCTATTACTGGTTGGCAGAGGTCATCCTTCCTCCCATAGGTCTTGCCCATGGCCTGGCCCCACATGGGCTGGGGACCAACTAGCCAATTCTGTAACTTCTAGGTAGTTAACCCCAAGGTTAAGCCTTGATACACTGCCCAGCTGTTAGTGCAGATTTACAATCGTTGTCTTCTCCTTGGTGATCATCATCCACACCACTCTGAGTTCAGCCCATTGACTATGTTGTCCACACCCAATATTAAACCATATGATGTCAGTATTAGGCTGGACCACATTAGTGGCAGCAGTAGCACCCCAGCTGGACCCATCTGTATACCATGCCCCACTGGCGCTGGCTTGGGGGTGTCACTTTTTAAACAGTGATGAGGGTCTAAGGGTGCCTCAGCTGACCTTGCATTAGATCACAGGAGAATCTTATCTTGCATTAGAACTACAGATCCCAAGATTTCTTGTAATTCTGCTGCCAAGGGGCTTGTACTCAGGGTACTCCACTGTTCAAAGTAGGCACCTCACTTTGCTAAAGTGGATGTTTGTGCCATCACAGTCCAGGGGGTTGTTACTCATGAACGTACCCACCCCACTGATGGATAAGCCGTCTGCATGTTGACTGTAGCCCCTGCTGTCATGCTCTCATGAGTCTGATGGGTGGCAAATGCAGCTGCTAAGTGCTTCTTTACCGATGCGTACTGGAGCTCAGCTCTCTTGGAGCTCAGCTCTCTTCCAAAATTGGGATTCAAAGCCTACTGGTGCTCTAAAGCTTTCTGTTTGCTGCCATAGGCCCAAGTCAAACCCATCTGTGGTCACATGAACATCAAGTTCAAATGGGCATCCTTGGTCAATCACTTGTAGGGTCTGTGCTTGCCAAATAGTCTGCTTGGCTGTGAGAAAGGCTACGACATACCAGTCCCAGGTAGTCTCCTTATTTTGTCAAAAGGTACAAGGGTTTTATTATTTGAGCCAAAAGGGGCACAAATGCCCACCAATATCCCAGGAGGCCCACAAAGGTTTGCAGCTGCCTCACCATGGTGGGCCGGGGATATGCCTGAATTTTGTCGGTGATGGTCTCTGGTATGGATTTTAATCTTAAACAACAAGATAACTCTCAAGAATTTGGCAGTCAATCCAGGCCCTCATTCCTTGGATTCATCGATGGCCTAACCACATGCTGCCAAATGTTGTCACAAGAGAGGTGCTGCCACTTCTAAATCTGCAAGAGAATCAGAGGTTAACATAATATCATCAATATAATGGAATAGGTGGATTCCCTTTGGACATTTCCAAGGAGCTCAATCTGTGACAGCAAGACCATGACGTATGGTGGGGCTAGGCACATAGCCCTGTGGTAACACTGTGAAAATCCATTGTTCCCTCTTCCATGTGAAGACAAATTGTTTCTGGCTCTCTGGAGCAATATCAATGGAAAAGAATGCATTAGCCAAGTCCACTGCATAGTGGTACTGTACCAGTTCCATCGTCAAGCAGTGCCTGAAATCCATGATACATGGCAGAGCTGCCAAGCCACGTAAAATATCCATTCCCAGAATGTATTCTGGTACAGGACAGACATACACAGAGTATAACTGTGGAGCCAAGCGGCTGATGCCGAGGTGCAGAGATACAGGTTTCACTTTCACTGACTGGCCTCCATAGCTGTCTATGTATGCAGCTTTGCCCAGAAACTTATCCAGATTCCCATAGACGAAGCTACAATTACCTCAGCCAGTTCCCTAATTAAACACAAAAGACTCTATTCCTCTGCTTATTTGCAAGTAATCCATGAGTTGGAGCATCCTGGCGGAACTGGGTCTAGCAGCTAACCCTATCCCATTATGGGCATTTTTCAGAATTGCTATTCCAGGGATAATTGCCTCCACAGTGGAGCAGAACAGGAAATACTGTCAACTCCTTAGTTCCAGAGGCCAAGCATCCAGGCAGGTAGGGGCTCCCTAGGAGGCTGCTGACATTGTTTACCTAATTCCACAACTCAGTTGGGATATAGGCAACTGAAGTGTGCTCTGCCATGGTAGGGGTCCCTGGGCCTCCCCCTGGTGCTGTTCATGCCCCATTTTCTGGTGGAACACTGGGCAAGCCTGAAAAAGAGGTTCTTCCTCCTCTGTAGTAGACTGAGTGGAGGTCCCTTACCTGAGCTGCATCCCACAGGGACTGAGCGTGCACTTCCCATAGTGTAGTCAGAAATGCCCATCTGACTCTGCCAGGAGAGGCTCACTTCTGCTCAGTGTTCTGTGCTTCCAGGTACTTCAGCGCCTTTTCCATGCTATGGGGGACCTGTCCATTGCCCCCCATGTTTCCATTGGAGGCCATAGGAGCAGCATGGCCACCCAGCTGACCCGGGATCATCAGGCCGAGGGCTCACTCACTTCAGAATCCTACCAACTATGCCAAGTATTGGGTTCCAGTCCAAGCTGGGGTCCGTCCATGGGGAGCTGCAGCCTTTCTCAGTGACAACTCCGTGGCTCCTGCCACCCCCATGTCTGCAACTGCGCTCCCTGGCACTTGCCACTTTCTGGTTTCCAACCCTTGTCTTCCTGCAAGGCAGCTGGCAGCTCTGTTGTAGAGTCAGCAGTGCAGTTATATTACTCACAGAAAATTGTGTCTCAAAGCCAGGTGCTGAGCCCACCCATAACGTGATTACGTTACTGCGATTATATAGTGCATGGGATTGTGCACCTGCACTCCAATCCTGCTGTGTCATACTGCTCCAGAAGTTTACCTCAGCCTACTCTCGACTGAAGCACATCCATTTTCCTTGCAGTCAGTCCAGGTAAAATAGGAAAGGGCAACTCCAAATGTTGAAGGCAACAGTGCTAGGCTGACTAACTGTACTGTTGGGCTGCATGACTTTTCACCTGCCCATGAACCAGGTATATTTGTCTTAAAGGCTGCATCAGGCTACTAGAGCCTAGAACTCTGATATTTGAAACATAAGAGTAACTCCTCTGGTCAGGATTAAGTCTATCAGTAAGCTTTTTGATAATCTGAATTCCCACATAATTTTCTTGCAAAGAGAAAATATGCCAAACAGGCTGATGCAAATGTCCAGCTGATTTGGCATTTTATTAATATTTCCTTCTTTAACTTCATAAATTGGAATGTCTAGGTTTTCAGTCTTATTAGTTTTGTGAAGATGCTGTATCACTGAAAGATAACAAAACCAGGTTCCTAAAATTCGGGGCCGAGTGTACAAGCCCAGTTTGGTGAGAATTAGTCAAATACGGTATCACTTAACAGGCTTCTTGCCCTGACCTGTGATATGAGGCCATATATCACAATGATCAATGTGGTATTAATAAGAAGCTATAAAAACCCTTCCTTTTCAGGCAGTTATTTCCTGATTGTGACTGAAATGTAAGTTTGCTTTGTAATGGGTTTAAAAGCCGTTTCTAGTTTTAATAGCATGCAATGCATCAAGATGCAAAAATCATCACATCACATAGATATGTCTCTATGAAGGCAAAACTACACATAAGAAAGTGAGTAAATTTCATGAAAGAGTCAATGAAATTGTGATGTTAGGCATTTGTCCTTTTGAAGAAGCTCAAATTTGCAAGTGGAGAAAAGTTTTAAAATTTAAAATATTTTACACAATCATTGCTTAGTCCCACAGACCCCAAAATGTATCAGACTTCAAGCCAAAGAAAATTAAAAGTTACTTTTGACCATTACTCTGTGTAAACCCCATGTTTTTATCAGACGCATGATGTATTCAATTATGAAAATGTCAGTCTTCTATGGATAGTTCCTGCTAATATCTTCAGCGCATTTTTTTTCTGTTGGTTTTCTCCCTGTGTCCATTTGATTTTGCCCTTTTGGCAATTACACATTTCTTGAAAGAGGCTGTATACGAATGATGCCAGCCACTGACCTTATCATCAGACAGATGACTGTCACTTCTGTTCTTCCACAAATTGGGCAAGGTGAGTTATTATTTCCTTTGCAAGAGAGACTTAACCTTGTATATTACAAGGCTGCTTTCATCAGGAGAAGCCTCAGCCCTAGTTGATCTGTGGAATGCTGATGATTCGTTTCATCTTTCACAGGGAACACCTCTTGCAATCACCGCTTAGATGTCTCTTGCTATTTTCTTGATATTATTGACTGTTAAGCATTCTGGTAGGGCTTATTGGCCTAGCACCTGTGTATTTTGGGAAGTGAAAAGCAGCAGGTGAAAGGCAAATGCAATGGAGGCATATTTTAGATGGTGACACCTGGTCCCCAAATCTTCTGATTTACAGGCCAATAGCTAATGAGTGATAAAGTGGGTGATCAGGTAAGACTGTTCTGTGGTTAGAAGACTGAAATGATGAGGCTGCTTCCCAATGGGTCTGCCTAAACGGATATTTGGTGAGCCAACATTTACAATTATATCATTAACACTTGGGGCTTTTGGCTGGGACTGGATTAGCCCAGGCTGCTGAGAAAGTGCCAAGCTAGGAGTTGGCCATTTGCTATCCACCACAGCAGGCTCCCTTTTAATAACTGTATGCTTATGGTGTAGGCTAGCGTTTATTATTTGAATTCCTGTTAAACATCAATCACGTCCAGGTTGAATGTTTATATTACAAAAAGCCTGAGCCAAATCATCTCAGTTTCATTATCTGTAAATTAGGAAAATTAACCAATAAAATAGGTAGGTGATACCATATGTAGTTATAGGGATGGAGAAGAGTGTGTAGTTTGCAGTAAATCCTGAGTAAATTTTCACTATGACCACAAAAATGATAATGATGATGAAAAATATGTGGATGATAAAATGCCATATGTAACAAAACTTGAAATGCTTATGTCTCTGCTGGTTTTAACACTCAAAACACTACCAGAATTTTACATTACCATATAATTCTCAAATCTTCACTAATCAAGATCATATGAAAATTTCAGAGTCTCAACTAGGTATAATACTGCATTGGGTTTCATGGGGATAGGCAGAGGGGGCAAAAATAACATAGTTTACCTGACCAACTGGGTATTTAATCTAATATCAGGCTTAGAAACTTTTCTCTAAGCAGAAAATTAGGACAGATATATACCCTGTTGAGTAATTAAAATAAACACAGGTACTACTTCAAAGAAGAATTTATCCATTTAACAATTATCTATTGGGAACAAGGTTCTTACAGTCATGAAATTTACATTCTGGTGGGAAGACAATGAGAAACTACTAAATATATAGATACATGATATTACTTAAGGAGATAAGAGATACGGAGAAAAACAGTGTTAAGAACATAGGTGCTGCTGGGCTAGGAGGCAGGTAGTTACCTTACGCTGGGTCTTAAGGAATCACTGAGAAGAAAACATGTGAGCAGTTAATTGAAGGAAGAAGTAAATGAGCCACATAGCATTTTCTGTAAAGATCATTTCAGTTAGAGACAACAGCGAGTACCAATGCTCTGAGGCACTTCAGATGTGGAGATATTTTACGGTGTTTCAGAAATGAGGAACCAGTGTGGGTGAAAATAAATGAACAAGGCAGGGAGCAACAGGAGATAATGGCAGATGGGTAGCTAGAGACTAATTTATGTAGGATCGTTTATGAATTAAATGAGAAACTGCTGATGGATTTTGTGCAAAGGAATGAATTTATCTAACTTGCAGGTTTAAAGAAGTGCTTTGGTGCTGTGTTAGGAATAGAGTATGGGGAAGAAGGTAAGTACACTGGCAGGGAATGCCTTTAGAAGTCCGCCACACAAGCCTAACCAAAGGCTGGTAGTTTCTTAAACCACAGTAGCAGTGGAAATATTGGAAATGGCTAGATTCTTTTTAAAAAAACACTTTATTGAGGTATTGAGATATGATTAGTATACAAATAGCTGTACACTTTACACAACTTGATGAGTTTGGAGATAAGTGTAGAGTGGTAAAACTATCATCACAGTCTATACCATAAACATATCCATCACCTCCAAAAGTTTTTTTTCACCCTCTTAATATATTGTCGTTATTGTGATAAGATCACATAAGATCTATTCTCTTAGCAGAATTTTAAGTATACAATATATTTTTAACTATAGATACTATATTGTATGATAGACTCCTAGGATTTATTCACTTTGTATAATTGGAAGAGGCTTAATTCTAATTGTATTTGGAAGTCTGAGATAAAATAGTTACAAATTAAATACATGATAGAAAGAATAAATAAGTTTCAGGGGCTTTGGGAGGAGAAATTTAGAAGGATGTAACTGCCTTTGGGGAAAATGCAGGACAAACAATTTGGCAATGGTGGAGGTAAGACTAGGGAAACAGAAAAAGACACTGAGATGAAACACTAACCAGGAGAGAATGAGACTCCCAATACCAAATGTGGAAAATATTTCAAGCAGAAAAGTATCAAATGTACCAACGGATGCTCTTACATCAAGAAAAGTGAAGAATGAGGTGTGACCGTTTGGTTTAGTATAAAAGTCTCTGGTCATCTTAAATGAATTAGTGTTGATAAAAGTCTCATCAGAGTGGGGGAGAATGCAAGAACTGCTTTTCTTTTCTTGAGTACCTTTTCACAGACACTTCAGTGTGAAAAATTTGTCACATCAAGGCCACTGAGTTCAAATAGAGGTCTTTGCTATTACAGGCTCCTGCTGATTCTTTTTCTTGAACCATGTGGATTCCATTAGAGTACAAAAGCTCTGCCAGAGTCTTAGTGACTGGCAAGCACGATTACTTTCTTTTTCTGTTCTTCTGGTGAACTAGGCTCATATTATATAATGGATTTCATTGGATTAAACTTAATAAGCAGTTTTGCGTGAGTACTCATTACATCTGCTGGCACTCAGTAACCTGTCCATCGTTGTTTAAGCCGTGCACACACAGGTTGGAAGCTGGAATTGTGATAATAAATTTTATATCAACCGACCTAGTATTCAATATACACGAGACATCATCATCATCTCCTCTGGGGACTTGTTCTGTAATCTAACAAAATTAGTTTACATGACAATGTCTCATAGAGCCATTTTTAAGGGTGAATTACGTTATTTTAATTGTGTTATTTTACAGTTGGTTTCTCTACACTTCTATTTGAAAGTCAGAAAGTCATGTGGCCTTTGCAAACTTAACACAACCTAAAGTAACTCCCAGTTTTCTCTGTTCAACCTGTTTCTCCTGGAGTTTCCCCGTGTTCTACTAGTGACAACTCCATTCTTATAGGCACTAATGTCAAAATATTTACAGTCACTTCGAAATCCTTTCTTTCTCTTACATGGTATTTCCAATTCATCCACAAATTCTGTTTTCCTAACCTTGAAATTATATCCAAATCCGATGACTTCCAACCACTGCCACTGCTAATGTCCTGGCCTAAGCCACCACTAATTTTCATCTAGATGACTGAAGCAACTTCTTCATTCCTTTCGCCTTTCTATACTTGTTCCCTACCTACATGCTATACAGTCCAGAAAGCAGCCAAAGGAGTCTTTTCAATGTATATAATGATATTCCTCCTCTGATCTGAGTCCTAAAATAGTTCTCAAGTTATTTCAGTGTCCTGCAAACACTTACATTATTGGTCCTCTCATCCTCATTTGTATAACTTACACTTCTACCACTTTCTCTCTCACCCACTGGGTTCTGTCTAACTGCCCTCTTTGTTGTTCCTTGGGTTTATGCATATTCTGTCTTAAGACTTTTCATTGTCTGTACCATCCATCTGGTAAACATTTCTCCCCAAGATCTCAAAATTCCCTACCTTCAAGTCATTATGCATATTACCTTCCCTAGCATGCCTATCTCAAACACCTATTTAAACTATATGTGCAGATATAAAATTCACCACAGTCCTAATGCCTCTTAGTCTAGTCTATTTTTTTTCCTATTGTGCATGACACTCGTAATGTTCTCTATAACTTATATATTTATTTATATTTTCTGTATAAAAATAATTTCTATATCCCCTTGCTAGAATATAAGCTCTATGAGAGGAAAACGTTATTAAGTGAAGATTCAAAATACCTGGATCTGTATGGCCCATAGTAGGAGCTTAGTAAATTATTTGTTAAATACACCAATGAACAAATTAACCATTTAATCTCAAAACAATCATATATATATATATATATAGCCACCTTACAGATAAAAAGTCTAGTGATTAAGAGCTTTAAGGTTGGGCGCGGTGGCTCACGCCTGTAATCCCAGCACTATGGGAGGCTGAGACAGGCGGATCACAAGGTGAGGACATCGAGACCATCCTGGCTAACATGGTGAAACCCCGTCTCTACTAAAAACATACAAAAAAATTAGCCGGGTGTGGCAGTGTGAGCCTGTAGTCCCAGCTACTTGGGAGGCTGAGGCAGGAGAATGGCGTGAACCTGGGATACGGAGCTTGCAGTGAGCCGAGATCATGCCACTGCGCTCTAACCTGGGCAACTGAGCGAGACTCTGTGTCGAAAAACAAACAAACAAACAAACAAAAAACTTTAAAATGCCTGAATTAATATAGCTAGCAAGTGATTGGATTTTAATGTAAAACGAATTTCAGCTTTCTACTTATGGCTAGCCAATTTTCCCAGCACCATTTATTAAATAGGAAATCCTTTCCCCATTTCTTGTTTCTCTCAGGTTTGTCAAAGATCAGATGGTTGTAGATGTGTGGTATTATTTCTGAGGACTCTGCTCTGTTCCATTGGTCTATATCTCTGTTTTGGTACCAGTACCCTGCTGTTTTGGTTACTGTAGCCTTGTAGTATAGTTTGAAGTCAGGTAGCGTGATGCCTCCAGCTTTGTCCTTTTGACTTAGGATTGTCTTGGCAATGCGGGCTCTTTTTTGGTTCCATATGAACTTTAAAGCAGTTTTTTCCAATTCTGTGAAGAAACTCAANA
>NW_016808114.1:551659-563076 GCF_001698545.2 Rhinopithecus bieti
AAAAAAAAAAAAAAAAAAAACGAATTTCAGTGCTGGTTTGAGAATCAACAGTTGACTAAGTATTCAAGTTAGTACTCTTAAGAACTATACTTTCTCCCTCCAATTGTATGTTAATATTGTAGAAGATTATTTATTTTGAGATTAATGAATATAACTTTATATGTGCAGACATAAAGAAACAGCCTTGTCATGTATTAAGTTTAAGAAAAAATCAAAACCAAATTGAAGAACAAGTTCTATAGTATATCATATTTTAAAATGTATGTGTATGTATATATGTTTAAACTCATATATGTTGTCCACCCCTGTATTTATTAATATATATGTATAAAACATTATCATGAAAAGTAGGATATAATACTGAAAAAGGAAAGTTTTAGGGTAATCTGTTATTCTTGACTGTTTTGCAACCAGCATTTGTTACATTATCATTTAAATAATTTAAAAATTGGTAGATAACAACTATAACAACAGAATCCCCATAAATACTAAACATAAGTCCATATAAAAATCAATTTTTCTTGTCCCCACTGAGTTTCATGATATCTTCGTTCACTCCAAAACAGAGACCTATCTTTGAGGATGGTAACTGGAATAAGTTCATCTGGTCCTCAAGGGAAGTGAAATGTTGCAGGAATCTTTATTACTCCTTATAAATATCATTACATTTTGATTTCAAAATGCTTTTTTCAACAAAATCCCAAAAGACCTATGGAAGATGCTAATAGTGTTTCCTTCTTTCAAATGTGATTTAGTTTTCAGGCTTAATCCCCTTGACCCTCCAACGATGGCCCTCTGAACATGACGAGTAATGTGGCATGATTTCAACAGCAAGAGCAGTGGTTTCCAATAGCGGGAGAGAGCTGGGCACAGCATATTTGAATTCTTTATGGGATATCATTCTTTGATGAACCCTTGAGGGTACACATTTCTTATTAAGAATAAATGTTCTAATATGTTAAATGAGTTAGGAAAATTAACATTGTCTCAATGTATTCATTTATTCATCCTCAAATTTAGGATTAAATGTGCTTTATATAAATTATAAGTTATTATTCTTACACATCTGAATAGAGCTAGCTTTCTGTCTACACAGTAACTGATTTGTTTCCTTCAGATCATTTGCAAAATTCAAATATATCTTTTTGAATCTTTAGAAGTGGCAAACAAAGAAAAACTCAACTCTTCTGGGTTTGTTTTGCTTAAATATTTTCCTGGTGATAATTCTTCTGCCCCTATTTATATTTAACATATACTGTACACATACCCGCATCATTCTCTCTATATATAAATTTAATCACTTTATATGTGCATAGCAATCTAATTGTATCACTTTTTTTCACGGTATGTCTTCTTTTCTTCGAGACATAGAGTCTCGCTTTGTCATTCAGGCTGGAGTGCAGTGGCGTGATCTCGGCTCACTGCAACCTCTGCCTCCTGGGTTCAAGCGATTCTCCTGCCTCAGCCTCCCAAGTAGCTGGGTCTACAGGCACACATCACCATGCCCAGCTAATTTTTGTATTTTCAGTAGAGACGGAGTTTCGCCATGTTGGCCAGAATGGTCTTGATCTCTTAACCAGGTGATCTGCCTGCTTCAGACTCCCTAAGTGCTGGGATTACAGGCGCAGTATGTCTTTTTAAAAATCATAAGCAGCAAAGTGAAAGCAGTGAGCTAATTGAAGAGGAGCAAATGTGTTATCACAGTGCTTTCTGATATAGACAGAGGTATGGAAGAGTGAGCTTATGCTAGAAGGATGCCTCGTAGACAATGGAAAAGAGGAGGAGATAAATACAGTCTGACTGGATCAAACAAAACAACATAAAAGTTGAACTGACACAGGAATTTTCAGAGCCATCCTATAATACCTGTTGTGGTAATACCCTAAAAACTTTAAATTCAATTTTTAAATTTATATTTTCTCATTATCACTGCTCAAAACCAGGTAATTATTTTTTCATTTAGTGTCATCAGCTCTTGCTTGAATTGGCCATCTAAGAGCCTTTTGGGGCCAAGGTCATTACAATATTTCTAAACAAGAAGTAATTTCCCATGAAGTCTCCAAGGTGTTAGATTTCAAACCAATATACATATTATGGTATTCAGAGTTCTTTGATTTTCATTTATGCATATCCTGCTCAGCATATGATCACAGCTGAAAAAATAAGCTTGAGTAATGAAATAAAGGAGATGCCAAAGCAATAGTTCTTCTTAGAATGGAGGTCATTAGTCTAATTGCCACAAGCGAATGATAATAAGGTCCTGTAGCCCTGTTACTTGGAGCTGCCTTTTAAACCACAAACATGAATGTAACATTTTAAAAGTATGACCAGGCTGGAGAGTGTTAAATTTACAATTTCCGGAAGGAATATTCTGGGACTTCTAGCATCTCAAAGTGATCCCTCAAACCTTAGCCTGTTAAGTTCAACATGCAGGATGTGGTAGATGGAGATGTTTACTCCTGTTCCTTACCTATAGAAAGAATATTATCATAGTCATCATCCTCTGCATCATCATCCTCATCATCATTGCCATCATCATCATCATCATCATCATCACTATTTTCATTATCATTCCTGTCTAACACTGTGTGATTTATTGAGACATCTGAGATGAAGGCTTTAGCATATACCCTGGCAGGTAGCAACCACATAAAAATATTCTAAATATATTCTAAATATACTTTGTTAAGTAAAATATAGATTTTGAGATATTGGCTCTTCTAGTTGCTACTTAAAACAAAATAGTAAGAAAGTTGTATAATCTTGGTAAGCCTCAGATTCACAGTTGTAAAATGGGGATTATAGTGCCTGTTTCTAGGTTTTCAACAATATAGTTATCAAATTTAAATAGCCTGTATAACACTTAACAAACAACTTGACATATAGTGCAAGCTAAAAACTTGAATTCAACTTTAGCAATCCAAGAATATTCCCATAAAGCAGATGGTCAAGGCTATGCACATTGAGCTTTTAAGAAGTAATCATTCTCTGTGACTAAAAGTTTTGGATATAAGTTTTGTTCTTCCCTTTGTCTATGTCTGACAGAATCCTGCCCTATAAAACCATTATAGACAAGTAAATTTGTCAAATTCGTATGAGAAACATCCCCTTAAACAATACATCTTAGGTAAATTTTTTAAATCCAGTGAAGGAAGAATCTAAGGTAATTTATATTTGTTACATTTCTATATATCTTAGATCTTTAATACACAATTCCCATCCTTTTTGAGTCATCCGCATGTTACATTTGTGTTAAAAGAAACAATTCTCATTGAAAATAAATAAAGTGGAAAAAGTAAGAACTTTGGAGCCACAATGACTCTGTTTCTAATACCAGCATTGATTGCTGCTTATAGGTGTGAGGCTTGGGCAAGTTATTTGACTTCTTAGTTTCCTCATCTATAAGAGATAGATAATGGTGCCAGTACTGTAAGGTTCTTATAAGGATTAAATATCACATATGTAAAATGCCTAATAGATACTCATTAAACTGAAGCTTTCATAACCCTACTAGAATTTTATGCCAAAGTACCCCAGTCTCCATTTGTTACTCATTTTTTTCCATTGATAAGATTCTTTAGGAAAAATTTTTTGAGACCATTCCTTCAGAGATGTTTTCAAGATGAATTTGCCATGTGATTTTCACCTTCACTCAGTTCTCTTTTCATTCTCCCTCTAAAATGGGAGACTACGAAAAATGAATAACTGGGTCTACGGCCTTGACTTTAGACACTACACTTGAAGGGGGTATTTCAAAGTTTCTGCCTTCTAAACTAAATGGAGACAACATAAGCTACTTTCCTTTGACAACCATAGTATCTAGGCCTCGGTATTTAGAAGTTTCTGCATTTCAGAAACAACGGTGATATTTTTACTTCTCAGAAAGATCTGAGCTCCTCCTCCCCCAGCCTCTCCTTGCTCTAGTCTACCCTGTCCTTAGACTGTTCTTTCTCTGTACCCATCCCACCTCGATCCAGACAAGAAGTTCTCTTCCTTCAGATCTAGGTTCATCTCAGAAAAATGCTTCTTCCTTGTCTTGATTTAGAAAATTTACCTTCATATTATCTGAAGTCTCTCCTGCAGGATGATCATGACAGAGGCAATTATTTTGTTGATTTATCTTTCTGGTGAAATGTCCGTGAGAGCCGGGATGAGCATTTATGTTATTCACTGTATCATGCCAGCATAGGCACAGTACAAGATACACCTCAATCATTTAATGAATATTTTCTGATTAAACAAAGACAGCAGTGGAGAAAGGGTGAGCTAGAAATGCCAGTGATGTACCTATTTGTTAGGTGTTATGCAATTCTTTTAATTTGTTCCTTTGTTTTTCTTTAATTGTGATATGGTTGCACTGGTAATTATTTTCTTGTTCTCATAAAACAAAACAAAATAATAAAAAAGCCATTTAAAATAACATCCTAGTAAAATTACAACTGAAATGTAATTGGGTAAAATAAAATTTACTTTTGTAAGTCATAGAGTTTTAGTTTTACGCTCAAGGTCAATTTTTTAATCTCTCTGGAAATTTATTAATTTCATTAAATGGTATAAAGAAAATGACACCTGCAAAGATCAGTTTAACTACTTTTAACTTTTGTTCTATTTTTAGCTCAGCCATATACTGCGTGATTTGGGACATGTTATGTAATCTCTTTGTGTTATGGAAATTTCTATAATCAATCAAAATGAACAGAAAGAAAACTGTGTGATTGGGGGCATGTTATTGAATCTTTCTGTGACCAAATCCTTGCCTAAAAGTTAGAGAAAAATTAGAACTAAGCTCACAGAGATTTTAAGAAGCTAAAATGAGTCAATATATGTAAAACACTTAGAATATTATTGTTAGTTTTTTGAAAAAACTTGAACAGTATTCGATACTATGCCTTATTCAGTTTTTAGAGATGCCACTTGAATCATCAAAGGACAACCATCTTGTCATTTCACCTCTCTATTTAGTAGAAACACCTACTAAATGAGTTAGCATTCACTATTTAATAACTAATTTGCTCAAGGTGGTTTCCACACTGCATGTATCTAATTTTTTGAACCATAGGAAAACTTAAAACTCAACAGAAGTTTTGCTCTGGATTATAGATAAAATTGAAATGATAATAAATATCAACTAGTCTTACTGAGTTGATTGACTAGTTCAATAAATATTGCCTCCTTCTTTACAGTGGGAATAAATTAGGCACATAATGAGCTTTCATGAACAGTTCAGTTTTCCAAATAGCAACCTATAGATGGAAAACTTCTTCCCATGGTATCCAAAAATAACACTGGAGTGTGGAACATTCTGAAACAACAGCTGTACCACTCGGCAGGATATACCCAAAATGTTAATTCAGGGGAGTCTAATGAAGGTTTGTAATATAAGATCTATTCTTAGACGTGAAGGTTGGACTTAAGGACGCCAAAATAAGCAGTGTTACATTGGCAATTGCTGGATACCTTCACCCCTTTTACTGCTTGTTCACCCAAAGGAGCAATGCAGCACAGAAATATGAAGTCTGGCACCTGGAGTGAGCAGCAGAGGTGGAAGTTTCCTCTACGTGGAAGAAAGCAACCCCTGTCCAAACTGCATCCTGGCAAAAAAGAGAGGAAAGAAAAAATTCTCGCTTTCTCTGCAGCTCATAAATTTTCTACTGCTGTCTCCAAGCTCAAACTGGGGATGGAGGAGTTAGGATGTGGGGGGTGATGAAACCTATAATTCAATCTCCTGTGGCTCAGAGCAAGGTAGTGAAGAAAGTCTAAGTGAAGCATCTGAGAGAAAATGGAGATTATATAGCCCAGCGGCCTTAGGGAAAATTTGGTAATTTTAAGGTACCATCATCTTAATCTAAATGAGTTTGGTTATTTTGTTTTGCTTACAATTAAATTTGTATGATCAATCAAAATGAATAGAAAGAAAATGTATACATCGGTCATCTATCTAAGTTAATTAATTTGTATTACACACTCTTTTGAGTAAAATAACACAGGAATAATGTTATCTCCTGGTAAGCTGAAACTACTTGCTAATGAAACTCAATTTTTTTCTAGTCAATTTACAATTTTAGACATACTTGCCATATTACTCAAGGAGAACACTATTTTAGAATATCATTTTTCCCTTGTGCTGATAAGTGTTTACTTCTCTGTGCTTTTGGTATTAATACAGTAGTATTTGTTACAAACATTTATGCTGTGATTGTGTACAATATTACCCTTAATTTTTCAGGGTACATTTTGTATTTTCATATGCAAACCTTTTCATAATTGATTGGTGCTCAAGACTATCAATGTTTAACTCCAGAACATTCTAAGACAGAGAGAGCAAGTACCTACGTATTTTCATGGTTATCTTGCCTAATTCTAATGTATTGTGAGATCATCAAGTTCATATAATTTGTCATTGGGATTTCATAACAAAGCCATTTCAGATGATAAAACATAGAATTCAAATAAATTGAATATTGGCTTGCAAAATAAACTCATGATTTGTTATCACATCACATATATTATAGATAGACATAAAATATTGACAGATAATAAATATCTGTATTTTGCATATATATATATACATGGATTTTTTTTCTTAAAGTAGAGATCACAGCCTAAACTTTCATGATTGTAGAGAATGGTAAAACATAGCACTTTATATGTGCAGTTCTCATTTTGCTTCCTTTACATTTTAAAATTATTGAATGCTCTCAAAATGTTTTTGCTTATAAAGGTTAAATATATTAATATTTTTGTGTTAGAAATTAAAATGGACAAATTTAAATATTTATTTTTAAATAATAAATGTGCATATTAGTGCTTTTAACATATGTCATGTTAAAATGATATTTCACAAAACAGAAACAATAAATTGGTGAAAACAGTGGTATTGTTTTACATTTTTGCAAGTACCTTTATTATCTAATTTGATAGTAACACACATGAATTTTGACATGTACTTCTCCATTCTGTCGCAATATACTGTTTTGGTTGAAGTGTATAAAGAAAATCTGGCCTCACTCAGATAATGCAATGGAAAAATTCAGAACCTTTTGGACCTACATAAAGGCTTTTAAGGACCTTCAAGGTGTCCTGGGACCACACTCTGAGCTTTAGACCATTTCTGTCCATAGAAATAGTCAATAGAGAACAATGATACCAGTAATGGGCTGATTCCCTACTCCCAGCCTGCTGGTTCAGAAAGAACACAAATGTTATAAAACATTTATGATTATTGTATCATTTAATAATCACACAGCCCTACAAGGTGGGTGCAGTGATGCCCAATTGATAGGTGATGAACTGGAGGCATACAGAGTAACATGTCTGAAACCACAATTACTAAGACAATAATCAGGGATTTGAGTCATGCCTATTTGATTCCAAAGCCCAAGCTCTTTTCACTATATCATTTTGAGGGAAATTTTTTAAGTTATCAGCTTTTTTGGTTAGGATTATCTGAGAAGGAACAATGTCACCTGTCAGTTGCGTTTTAACTTTAATATATGACTTTCCTTACATAATAATAACAGTTGTACTGCCTATATGCGTTTTGTTTCATTACCATTATTGTTCGTTGTAGTTTTTTAATATTACTTCAAAAGAATACTTAAAACTACACTACATGCGTAGTAACAGGTTTGTCTTTGTGAGCACAAAGCTATGTTTATCCTTAGGTTTTTTTAAAGAAATTCTTACATGTAATAGTAATCCTAATCTGCAGTTTTGCTTTCCACGGTTTCAGTTGCCTGAGGTCAACTGTGGTTAAAAATATTAAATGGAAATTACAGACATAAACAATTCATAAGCTTTAAATTGTGTGCCATTCTGAGCAGCTGATAAAAATTTCTGTTATTGCACTCTGTCCTGCTCAGAGCATGAATCATTTCTTTTTCCAACATATCCTTACTATATGCACTATCAACCCATTAATTACTTAGTAGCACTCTCAGTTATTAGATTTTAAAAAAACGATGTATATAAGGTTTGGTACTATTTGTGGTTTCTGGAACCCACTGATAAGGGAGGACTTTTGTATATGTACTTCATTTCATTTGATATGTTATACATATACAGAAATTAAAAATAAACTTTTCTCCTTCTGTATTGACATGCAATATGATCAGTATCTCTCTCAACTCACAGCCCTGACCTCCTATGGAATTAACTGTTGCAAAATCCTAAATTTTCTTAATATTATAGCTTGAAATATACTGGTATAGGTGTGCACTTTTCTTAACTTAAAAAAGTGGGTACCTCCTCTTTCCATGGGCATGAAAATAGTAATCATAGTTTTAAGAATAGAGAGAATGGGTCAAAGTCCTTAGTTTCACTTTAGTGACAGTCTTCCCCAAAATATTTTCCTTTGTGACTTTTCCTATAAATGTTCAGTGATATAACTACCTATGCATTCCTGACAATTGGCTATTTCCCCACTAAACTACAAATGCCCATGAGGTTATGAAGGGGTTAATAATTATTGCTCATAATTCACTGTCATGAATAAAATTATTAGATTTAAAAAAAATAGCTACGTAGATCAGGAGTTAGAAAAAAATAGCAGCCAGGTATGTATTCCTGCTAAGGAGTACAGAATAAAATGTAGACATTTGGGTTTCTCTGGACAAAATATCATATGCCTAGAAAGAAGCACAACAAAAGGACTAGCTTTGAAAGGGCAGTGGGAGGCCATGAAAGAAAGGTTTATTTAATAATATGATCCATCTTGTCTTGACTCTTATTAAGGCTTTATTTTCTGTTTCTATTAGAAATGTATTTAAAACACANTAATAAATGTGCATATTAGTGCTTTTAACATATGTCATGTTAAAATGATATTTCACAAAACAGAAACAATAAATTGGTGAAAACAGTGGTATTGTTTTACATTTTGCAAGTACCTTTATTATCTAATTTGATAGTAACACACATGAATTTTGACATGTACTTCTCCATTCTGTCGCAATATACTGTTTTGGTTGAAGTGTATAAAGAAAATCTGGCCTCACTCAGATAATGCAATGGAAAATTCAGAACCTTTTGGACCTACATAAAGGCTTTTAAGGACCTTCAAGGTGTCCTGGGACCACACTCTGAGCTTTAGACCATTTCTGTCCATAGAAATAGTCAATAGAGAACAATGATACCAGTAATGGGCTGATTCCCTACTCCCAGCCTGCTGGTTCAGAAAGAACACAAATGTTATAAAACATTTATGATTATTGTATCATTTAATAATCACACAGCCCTACAAGGTGGGTGCAGTGATGCCCAATTGATAGGTGATGAACTGGAGGCATACAGAGTAACATGTCTGAAACCACAATTACTAAGACAATAATCAGGGATTTGAGTCATGCCTATTTGATTCCAAAGCCCAAGCTCTTTTCACTATATCATTTTGAGGGAAATTTTTTAAGTTATCAGCTTTTTTGGTTAGGATTATCTGAGAAGGAACAATGTCACCTGTCAGTTGCGTTTTAACTTTAATATATGACTTTCCTTACATAATAATAACAGTTGTACTGCCTATATGCGTTTTGTTTCATTACCATTATTGTTCGTTGTAGTTTTTTAATATTACTTCAAAAGAATACTTAAAACTACACTACATGCGTAGTAACAGGTTTGTCTTTGTGAGCACAAAGCTATGTTTATCCTTAGGTTTTTTTAAAGAAATTCTTACATGTAATAGTAATCCTAATCTGCAGTTTTGCTTTCCACGGTTTCAGTTGCCTGAGGTCAACTGTGGTTAAAATATTAAATGGAAATTACAGACATAAACAATTCATAAGCTTTAAATTGTGTGCCATTCTGAGCAGCTGATAAAATTTCTGTTATTGCACTCTGTCCTGCTCAGAGCATGAATCATTTCTTTTCCAACATATCCTTACTATATGCACTATCAACCCATTAATTACTTAGTAGCACTCTCAGTTATTAGATTTTAAAAAAACGATGTATATAAGGTTTGGTACTATTTGTGGTTTCTGGAACCCACTGATAAGGGAGGACTTTTGTATATGTACTTCATTTCATTTGATATGTTATACATATACAGAAATTAAAATAAACTTTTCTCCTTCTGTATTGACATGCAATATGATCAGTATCTCTCTCAACTCACAGCCCTGACCTCCTATGGAATTAACTGTTGCAAAATCCTAAATTTTCTTAATATTATAGCTTGAAATATACTGGTATAGGTGTGCACTTTTCTTAACTTAAAAAAGTGGGTACCTCCTCTTTCCATGGGCATGAAAATAGTAATCATAGTTTTAAGAATAGAGAGAATGGGTCAAAGTCCTTAGTTTCACTTTAGTGACAGTCTTCCCCAAAATATTTTCCTTTGTGACTTTTCCTATAAATGTTCAGTGATATAACTACCTATGCATTCCTGACAATTGGCTATTTCCCCACTAAACTACAAATGCCCATGAGGTTATGAAGGGGTTAATAATTATTGCTCATAATTCACTGTCATGAATAAAATTATTAGATTTAAAAAAAATAGCTACGTAGATCAGGAGTTAGAAAAAAATAGCAGCCAGGTATGTATTCCTGCTAAGGAGTACAGAATAAAATGTAGACATTTGGGTTTCTCTGGACAAAATATCATATGCCTAGAAAGAAGCACAACAAAAGGACTAGCTTTGAAAGGGCAGTGGGAGGCCATGAAAGAAAGGTTTATTTAATAATATGATCCATCTTGTCTTGACTCTTATTAAGGCTTTATTTTCTGTTTCTATTAGAAATGTATTTAAAACACAGTGAAAGCAGTCAACTGCAATTTAAGTGCAGTTTAAACCCCACATGGGGTTTTATATTTTACCTGTGGGAAGTTCAGGGGTAGAGAGTCAAAGGCTATGACAACTGCTGAAAGATATCATCATCAATTTTGATTTTTTCTCTTGCTTTTCCTTCATCCTTGATGTGTTTTTGTATCTTTAAAATCAAAAGATAACTGCTTAGTGTCCATATTTCACATTCTCTTTCCAGTCAAGAAAAAAGTCATAAATTACGTGTCCTTTTTTGTAAGAAATTTTGTAAGAAATTTACCTTTTATTTGGGAAAGAATCCCTTCCTACAAAACATCATTCCTATCTCACTGACAAGAGACATAATAAACTCATATCACACAGAAATGTAGCTAGGAAAAGTGAATATTCATTTTTTAGTTCTTCTGAAAGAGGAAGGCAAGGGAGAAAGTGGTGAACCATCATTTTCATTCATTCATTTTCACATGTTTATTAAGTGCATATGGTGTTTCTGGAAGCTTTCTAGGCATAGATAGTATATTAAATAGTATATTAATGCAGCAAATACAAAAATTATCATTTTATAATTCATGTTTTAGTATCAGAATGCTGCTGTCCTAGTAAAATGTGTTAGAGAGAAGTCCCTCATCTTTTTTTTTTTTTTTTTTTTTT
>NW_016808114.1:563203-598493 GCF_001698545.2 Rhinopithecus bieti
TTTTTTGGAATAATTTCAGTAGGATTGTTACCAGCTCTTCTTTGCATGTCTGGTAGAATACAACTGTGAATCTGTCTTTTCCAGGGCTTTTTAGTTGGGAGGCTTTTTATTGTTGATCCAGTTTTGAAATTCATTATTGGTTTGGCCAGGATTTCAATTTCTTCCTGTTTCAGTCTTGGGAGCTTGTGTATTGCCAGGAATTTATTCATTTCTTCTGTGTTGTCTAGTTTGTGTGCATGGAGATAATTTTAATAGTCTCTGAGGATTTTTTGTATTTCTTTGTGGTTAGTAGTAATGTCATCTTTGTCATTTCTGATTATGTTTACTTCCATCTTCTCTTTTTTCTCTTTACTCCTCTAGTTAAAGGTCTATCGAACTTGTTTATTCTTTCAAAGAACCAACTTATGGTTTCATTCATCTTTTGGATGGATTTTTGCATCTCAATTTCATTCAACTCTGATTTTGGTTAGTTATTTTCTTCTGTTAGCTTTATGGCAGTTTTGCTCCTGTTTTTCAAGTTCCTCTTGTTGTGATGTTAGATTTTAATTTGAGATCTTTCAAACTTTTTGATATAGGCATATACTGCTGTAAACTTTTCTCTTAACACTGTGTAAGCCATGTCCCAGAGATTCTGGCATATTGTATCTTTATTATCATTAGTTTCAAATAATTTCTTGATTCTGCCTTAATGTCTTTATTTACCCAGAAGCCATTCAGAAGCAGGTTGTTTAATTTCCATGTAATTGTATGGTTTTGAGCAATTTTCTTAGCATTGATTTATATGATTTTTGTGCTCTTGTCCAAGAATGTAGTTGGTATGATTTCATTTTTTTGAATTTTTTTGATAATTTGTCTTATGGCCAAGTGTGTGGCTGATCTTAGAATACATGCTGTGTGCAGATAATAAAATTGTATATTCTATTGTTGTTGGGTACTGTGTTCTGCAGATGTCTCTTAGGTCCATTTGGACAAGAGTTGAGTTTATGTACCAAAAAGCTGTTAGTTATATGCCTCAATGATCTACCACTGTCAGTGGAATGTTGAAGTCTCCTGCTATTATTGTTGGTAATTTAAGTCTCTTGATAGATCTCTGAGAACTTTTCTTTTTTTAATACCAAAACCTGGCAGAGACAGAAAAGAGAAAACTTTCAGCCAATACTCCTGATGCACATAGACACAAAAATCCTCAACAAAAATACTTGCAAGCTGAACCCAATAGTATACCAGAAAGATAATCCATAATCCCAAAATCTATGGGATACAGGGAAGGCCATGGAAAGAGGAAAAGTTATAGCTGTAAATGCCTACCTTAAAACAAGCTGCAAATAAATAATCTAATGATGCATCTTAAATAATTAGATAAGCAAGAGCAAATGAAACCCAAAATTAGTAGGCAAAAGGAAATAATAATAATAATCAGTGCAGAAATAAAGGAATTTGAAATAAAGAACATGATATGAAGATCTATGAAACAAAAAGTTGATATATTTAAAGTTAAACAAAATTGACAAAACTTTAGCAAGACTAACAAAAAAAGAGAAAAGACCCAAATAAAATCAGAGATGAAAAATAAAACGTCACAACTGATAGTTCAGCAATTTAAAGGAAAATTATTGGCCACTATGAGCAATTATACACCAATAAATTGGAAAATCTAGAATAGATTAAAAAATTTTTAGACACATACAACCTACCAAGATTGAACCATGAAAAAATCCAAAACCTGAATAGACCAATAACAAGTAGCAAGATTGAAGTAATAATAAAAATCACCCTGTAAAGAAAAGTCCAGCACCAAATGACTTCATTGCTGAATTCTGTGAAAATTTTAAAGAGTGAATACCATTCCTACTCAAACTATTTTGAAAAATAAAGAGGGAATACTTCCAAACTCATTATATGAGGCCAGTATTACCCTTATATCAAAATAAAAAACACATACAATAAGAAAACTATAGTCAAAGTTATCTGATGAATATTGAGGTGAAAAGCCTCAGTAAACCATTAACAAACTGAATTCAACAGTACATTAAAAAGACCATTCATCACAACGATCTGGTATTTATCCCAGAAATGCAAGGATGGTTCAACATCTACAAATCAGTACATGTGAGGAGTCACATTACCTGACCTCAAATTATACTACTTAGCTATAGTAATCAAAATGGCATGTACTGGCATAGAAACAGACACATAGGTCAATGGAACATAATAGAAAACCCAGAAACAAAGCCAGACACCTACACTGAACTGATTTTTGACAAAGGTGCAAGAACATAGTAAATGGTGCTGGGAAAACTGAATATTCATATAAAGAAGAATAAAACTTGATCTTTATCCCTCATTTTATACAAAAATCAAATCAAAATGTATTAAAGACTTAAATGTAAGACATCAACCTATGAAACTACTACAAGAAAATAGGAAACCCCACCAGGATATAGGTCTGGGCAAAAATTTTTGGGGGCAATATGCCACAAGCACAGATAGCCAAAGCAAAAATGGACAAATTTGAATACTCAAATGAAAATACTTTCACATAGCAAAGGAAACAGTCAACAAAGTGAAGAGACAAACTACAGAATGCAAGAGAATATTTGCAAATGACTCATCTGACAAGAGATTAGTAAAAAGAATATATAAGAAGTACCAATAGCTCTGTAGGGCAAAAATCTAATAATCTGATCAGAAAATAGGAAAAATGTTTGAATAGACATTTCTCAAAATAAGACAAATGGCAAACAGACACATGAAAAAGTGGTCAAAATCATTGATCATCAGAGAAATGCAAATCAAAACTATAATAAGTTATCATTTCAACTCAGTTAACATGGCTTTTATCCAAGTGAGGCAATAACAAATACTGGCAAGAATATGGAGCAAAGGATATCCTTGTAGACTGTTGGTGGGAATGTAAATTAGTAGAACCACTATAGAAACCAGTTTGTATGTTCCTCAACAAACTAAAAATAGAGCTGTAATATGATCCAGGAATCTCACTACTAAGTACTTATTCAAAAGAAAGAAAATTAATATATCAAGGCACCGTTTATAATAGCCAAGACTTGTAAGCAACCTAAGTGTCCATCAAGAGACAAGTGGATAAAGAAAACATGATACTTAAACACAATGAAGCTATTTTGCCATAAAGAAAATAAAATGAGATTCTGTAATTTGCAACAACATAGATGAAATGGGAAGTCATTATATTAAAAGAAAGAAGCCAGACACAGAAAGACAAACATCACATATTCTCATTTGTTGGTGAGATCTGATAATGAAAATAATTGAACTCATAGAAATAGAGAGTATAAGGATGATTATTAGAGCCTGGGAAGGGTATAGGTGGGTGGGGAGTAGGTAGGGATGGTTAATGGGTACAAAAAAGTAGAATGAATAAGACATATTATTTTATAGTACAACAGGGAAGCAACAGTCAATAATAATTTAATTGTACATGTCGATATAACTAAAGTAGTATAATTGGATTGTTTGTAACAGGAAAGAAAAATGATTGTGAGAATGGATACCCAATTTTCCATGGTTGTGGTTATTACATTTTTCATACCTGTACCAAAATATCAGGTAACCTATAAATACATGCACTTATATGTACCTATCAAAGTTTTCTTGAAAAAGCCGTGATGAATCCACCATGATGAACTACACTTTATTCTTGAGATGCAAGGTTGGTTCAGAATATGCAAATCAATAAATCACATAAGCAGAAGTAAAAAGAAAAAACACATGATTATCTCAATAGACACAGAAAAGACTTGTGCTGAAATTCAACATCCTTTCATATTAAAAACCCTTGACAAAATAGGAATGAGATTGACATACTTCAAAATAGTTAAGGCCTTCTATGATAAGCCAACACCATACTTAGCAGGCAAAAGCTGAAAGCATTTCTCTTGAGAACTGAAACAAAACAAGGATGCTTACTCCCACTACCCCTATTCAACATGGAACTGGAAGTCTGTATTAGTCCATTCTCAAACAACTATAAAGAAATACCTGAGACCTAGTAATTTGTAAGGAAAAGAGGTTTAGTTAGCTCATGGTTCAGCAGGCTGTACAGGAAGCAAGGCAGCATCAGCTTCTAGGGAGGCCTCAGGGAAATTACAATCACGGTGGAAGGAAAATGGTAATGAGGCACTTCACATGGCTGGAGCTATAGGAAGAGACAGGGTGGAGGTGCAATACACTTTTAAGCAAACAGATGTCACAATAACTCACTCAGTCACTATAACAAGAACAGAGTCAACGGGATGGTGCTAAACCATTCATGAAGGATCCACGACTGTGATTCAATCACCTCCCACAAGGCCCCATCTCCATCAGTGGGGATTACAATTTAACATGAGATTTGAGCAGGGACCCGGATCCAAACTATTATTCCACCTGTAGGGTGGAATCTCAGATCTCCTCTCCTTCTCACATTGCAAAACACAATCATGCCTTCTCAACAGTCCCCCCCCAATTTTTTTTTTTTTTTTTTTTGAGATGCAGTTTTACTCTTGTTGCCCAGGCTGGAGTGCAATGGCATTATCTCAGCTCACCATAACCTCCACCTCCCAGGTTCAAGTGATTATCCTGCCTCAGTCTCCTGAGTAGCTGGGATTACAGGTATGCACCACAATGCCTGGCTAATTTTTTTTCTTTTTTTTTTTTTTTTTTTTTTTTTTTTTTTTTAGTACAGATGGGGTTTCTCCATGTTGGTCAGGCTGATCTTGAACTCCTGACCCCAGGTGATCCAACCACCTTAGCCTCCCAAAGTGCTGGGATTACAGGCATGAGCATTAACTCAAAGTTCCAAAGTCCAAAGTCTCATCTAAGACAGGCTACTTCCTTCCAACTATGAGCCTATAAAATAACAAACAAATTAGTTACTTTTAAGACAGAATGAAGGTACAAGCATTGGGTAAACATTCTTATTTCCAAAAGGGATAAATTGGCCAAACCAAAAGGGCTACAGGCCTTATACAAGTCTAAACTCAGCAGGGCGGTCATTAAATGTTAAAGTTCCAAAATAATCTCCTTTGACTGCTTGTGCCACATCCAGGACACCCTGATGGAAGGTGCGGGCTCCCAGGGACTTGGACAGCTTCACCCTTGTGGTTTCGCATGATTTGGTGCCCACAGCTTCTCGTAGGGGTGAGTGTTGAGTGCCTGTGTCTTTTCCAGGCAAAGTGTGTAAGTTGCTAGTGGATTTACCATTCTGGGGGCTGGGGGACAGTGGCCCTCTTCTCACAATTCCAGTAGGCAGTGTCCCAGTGGGGACTCTGTGTGGGAAGTCCAACCCCACATTTTCCTTCCACACTCTACTACTAGAGGTTCTCCATGAGGGCTCTGCCCCTACAGCAAGCTTCTGTCTGGACATCTAGGTTTTTCAGTACGTCCTCTGAAATTTAGGTGGAGGCTTCCAAGCCTCAACTCTTGCACTCTGTGTACCTGCAGGCTGGACACCACATGGAAGCCGTCAAGGCTTATGGCTTGCACCCTCTGGAGGAGCACCCTGAGCTGTACCTGGACTCCTTTGAGCCACAGCTGAAGCTAGAGTGGCCAGTTTGCAGGGATCAGTGTCTTGAGGCCACTCAGGGGATCAGGGTTCTGGGCCTCATCCAGAAAACCATTCTTCTCTCCTAGGCCTCCAGACCTGTGATGGGAGGTGCTGCCAGGAAGGTCTCTGAAATGCCTTTGAGGTCTTTTCCCTATTGTCTTAGCATTAGTACTTGCCTTCCTTCTAGTTATGCAAATTTCTGCAGCCATTTGAATTCCTCCCATGAAAATGGGATTTTCTTTTCTACCATATGGCCATGCTGCAAATTTTCCAAACTCTTAAGCTCTGCTTCCTTTTAAATATAAGTTCTAGTTTTAGGTAATTTGTTTGATCATGCATGTGAGCATAGGTTGTTAAAAGTTGCAAGGTCAGTTTTGAACACTGCTGTTTAGAATTTTCTTCTACTAGATATCCTAAATAATCTCTCAAGTTCAAAGCTCCACAGATCCCTAGAGCAGGGACACAATGCAGCCAACCTCTTTGATAGAGCATAACATAAGTGACCTTTACTCCAATTTTTAATAAGTTTCTCATTTCCATCTGGGACCTCCTCAGCCTGGATTTCACTCTCCATATCACTATCAGCATTTTGGTCACAATCATCCAACAAGTCTCTAGGAAGTTCCAAATATTCATCCAAACTGTTCTAATTTTTGCCCATTAACCAGTTCCAAAGCTGCTTCCACGTTGTCAGGTATCTTTATAGCAATGTCCCACTCCTCAGTACCAATTTTCTATATTAGGTTGTTCTCACACTGCTATAAAGAAATACCTGAAACTGGGTAGTTTGTAAAGGAGAGGTTTAAGTGGCTCATGGTTCTGCAAGATGTGTAGGAAGCATGGTGGCATCAGCTTTGGGGAAAGCCTCAGGGAAGTTATGATCATGATGGAAGGCAAAGGAGACCAAGACGCCTCACATGGTCAGAGTGGAAGAGAGAGAGAGAGCAGGAAGGTGCTACGCGCTTTTAAACAATCAGATCTCACAATAACTCGCTCATTCACTATCACAAGAACAGCACCAAGGGGATGGGGCTAAACAGTTCAGGAAGGAGCCACTCCCACCAGACCCCACCTCCAACACTGGGGATTCCAATTCGACATGAGATTTCGGCAGGGACACAGATCCAAATCATATAAAAGTCCCAGCCAAAATCATCAGGCAAGAAAAAGAAATAAAAATCGTGCAAATAGAAAGGGCAGAAATCAAACTATCTCTCTTCATAGGCAATATGATTTTCTTTTTTTTTTTAGACGGAGTTTCACTCTGTCACCCTGGCTGGAGTGTAGTGGTGCAATCTCAGCTCACTGCAACCTCTGCCCCCCAGGTTCAAGGGATTCTCCTGACTCAGCCTCCTGAGTAGCTGGGATTATAGGCACCCACCACCAGGCCCGGATAATTTTTGTATTTTTAGTAGAGACAGGGTTTTACCATTTTGGCCAGGCTGGACTCGAACCCTTGACTTGAGGGATCCACCTGCCTTGGACATCCAAAGTGCTGGGATTACAGGCATGAGTCACCGTGCCTGGCTGCAATATGATTTTATAGCTAGAACACCACAAGTCTCTGCACCAAAGGCTGCTAGAACTGATAAACAATTTCAGTTTCAGGAACAAAATAAATGTGCAAAAATCAGTAGCATTTCAACTCAACAATAACATCCAAGCTGAGAACTAAATCAGGCACACAATCGTATTCACAATAGTTACAAAAAACATACCTGGGAATATAGCTACTCAGGGAAGTGAAAAATTTCTACAATCAGAATTAAACAACACTGCTGAAAGAAATCAGAGATAACACAAATAAAATTTTAAAAGCCTTCCAGGCACAGTGGCTCATGCCTATAATCCCAGAACTTTGGGAGGCTGAGGCGGGAGGATCCCTTGAGGTCAGGAATTCAACATCAACCTGGCCAACATGATGACATCCCATCTCTACGAGATATGCAAAAATCAGCCGGGTGTGGTGGCACCCATAATCATAGTTATCTGGGAGGCTGAGGCAAGAGAATCACTTGAACCTGGGAGGCAGAGGTTGCAGTGAGCCCAGATCAGATCACTACGGTCCAGCCTGGGTGACAGAACAACATTCTGTAAAAAATAATAAAATAAAATAAAATAAAATAAAAAAAGCATTCCATGCTCATGGATAGGAATAATCAATATTGTTAAAATGGCCAAAGCAATTTACAGATTAAGTGCTATTTTATCAAACAACCAATGTCATTTTTTACAGAATTAGAAAAAAAATAAACTATGCTAAAATTTATATTGAACCAAAAAAAGGCATAATAGCCAAAGCAATCCTAGGCAAAAGAACACAACAAAGCCAGAGGCATCACACTATCTGACTTCAAACTATACTACAAGACTACATTAACCAAAACAGCATGATTCTGCTACAAAAACAAACACACAGACCAATAAAATAACATAGAAAACCCAGAAATAAGGCCACACACTTAAAACTATCTGATCTTAAACAAACCTGACAAAAACCAGCAATGGGGAAAAAGACTCGCTATTCAAGAAGTGAGGCCGGGAAAACTGGTTGCCCATATGCCGAAGATTGAAACTGGATCCCTTCCTATCATTATACATAAAAATCAACTCAAGATAAATTAAAGACTTAAATGTAAGGTCTAAAACTATAAAAACTCTAGAAGAAAACGAGGAAAAAGGCCGGGCGCGGTGGCTCAAACCTGTAACCCAAGCACTTTGGGAGGCCGAGACAGGAGGATCACGAGGTCAGGAGAGCGAGCCTATCCTGGCTAACACGGTGAAACACCGTCTCTACTAAAAAATACAAAAAACTAGCTGGCCGTGGTGTCAGGCGCCTGTAGTCTCAGCTACTCCAGAGGCTGAGGCAGGAGAATGGCGTGAACCCAGGAGGCGGAGCTTGCAGTGAGCTGAGATCCGGCCTCTGACTCCAGCCTAAGCGACAGAGTGAGACTCTGTCTCAAAAAAAAACAAATAAACAAACAAACAAACAAACAAAAAACCAGGAAATACCATTCTGGATCTAAGCCTTGAAAAAGATTTTATGACAGTCTCCAAAAGCAATTTCAACAAAATAAAATGGAAAAGTGGGAACTAATTAAACTAAAAAGCTTCTGCAAAACCAAAGAAACTGTCAACAGAGTAAACAGACAACCTACAGAATGGGAGGAAGTATTTGCAAAGTATGCATCCAACAAAGGTCTACTGACCTGAATCTGTATGTATCTTAACTAAATCAACAAACAAAAAACAAACAATTCCTTTAAAAAATGGGCAATGGGTGTAAGTAGATATTTTTCAAAAGAAGACATACAGATGGCCAACAAGTGAACGAAAACATAATCAACATTACTAATCATTAGAAAAATGCAGTCAAACCCTCAATAAGATACCATATACCACTCAGAATGGCTATTATTAAAAAGTCAAAAAATAGGGCTGGGCACAGCGGCTCACGCCTCTAATCCCAGCACTTTGGGACACTGAGGTGGGCAGATCACGAGGTCAGGAGATCAAGACCAATCTGGCTAACACGGTGAAACCCGGTCTTTACTAAAAAAAAGAAAAAAATTAGCCAGTCGTGGTGGTGGGCCCCTGTAGTCCCTGCTACTGGAGAGGCTGAGGCAGGAGAATGGCGTGAACCGGGGAGGTGGAGCTTGAAGTGAGCCTAGATCATGCCACTGCATTCCAGCCTGGGCAACCGAGTGAGACTATGCACCAGCAAAACTATCAAAATCTAGACTTCCCTTGGAAGATTTTTTTCCATTACTGATTCAACTTCCATACCCATTATTGGTCTATTCAGAGTTTTAATTACTTCTTGATTTAGTCTCAAAAAAAAAAAAAAGTCAAATAGCAAAACATATTGGTGATGCTGTGGCAAAAAGGGAATGCTTACACACTGTTGGTGGGAATGTAAATTACTTCAGTTGCTGTGGAAAGCAGTGTAGACATCTCTCAAGGAAATTAAAACAGAATGACTATTTGACCCAACAGTGTCATTAATGGGTATATAACCCAAGGAATGTATATCATTTTACCAAAAAGACACATACAGTTGTATGTTCATCACAGCACTTTTCACAACAGCAAAGACATGGAGTCAACCTAACTGCCCATCAATGGTGTACTGAATGAAGAAAATGTGCTATCTGTACACCATGGAATATTATGCAGCCATAAAAAGAAACAAAATCATGTCCTTTGCAGCAAACATAAATGCACCCGGTGACCATTATCCTAAGCGAACTAGTATAGGAGCAGAAAACCAAGTGCTGCATATTCTCACTTATAAGAGGAAGCTAAACATTGAGTACACATGGGCACAAAGATGGAAACATTAGATACTGGAGCCTATTTGGGGATGTGGGAGGAGGGTGAGGGTACAAAAAAAATCTACCTATTGAGTACTATGCTCACCACCTGGGTGATGAAATCATTTGTACACTGATCCCCGTGACACACAATTTACTCATGTAACAAACCTGCACATGTTACCCTGAACCTAAAATAAAAGCTCTAAAGGGGAAAAAAAAAATCATTTTAACTTTGTGAGACAGGATTTTAAACAAGTCAAGCAGTTAAAAATGGTGGTTAATAATAATTGCTATGGAGGAAAAATTAAGCTTTAAAATGGAACCTAGATAGCCAAGAGGAAGGATGTCATTTCAAAGACTGTGAGGATGGTTGACCTTCATAAAGTAGCATCTAGATAGAAACTCGGAAAAGTTCAAAAACAAAGCCATTTGGATTTCTGAGGTAAGAGTGTTTCAGTTAGAAGAAATGGTAAATCAGAATTCTCAGGCAGGATGTCCCTAGTTTATTTAATGATGGAGATGAGCAGAGAGGAGTGTGATAGCAGAAAGGTGATGGGAGACATAGGATAGGGCTTCGTAGGTTATTGTTAGAAGTGTAGCCTTTTCTGTGAAATGGCAAATCATTGGAGTGGGTTGTGGGGCTTTGGGGAACTTCAAGAGAGCTATCGTTCATACTGTGCTATATAACATTAAGACTATATTTGAAATAAGTTACTCATCATGTGATGCTTTCATCGTTTCATTAGGTATACACAGTAAAATGATAAAATACATAGATGAGGGAGATGTCTTTGTTCTCCTTTTTGTAGATAGGAAATAAAGCCCAGGAAACATATGACACTTATCAAAAATTAGATAGTGACAGAGCTGCGACCCAGAGCCAACTGCTGCCCATCCTAACCTAGAGAGATTTCCACTATACTTCACAACCATAAAGATAGATTCTTGGCCGGGCGCGGTGGCTCACGCCTGTAATCCCAGCACTTTGAGAGGCCAAAGCGGGTGGATCACGAGGTCAGGAGATCGAGACCATCCTGGCTAACACAGTGAAACCCCGTTTCTACTAAAAATACAAAAAGTTAGCCCAACGTTGGTGGCAGGTGCCTGTAGTCCCAGCTACTAGGGAGGCTGAGGCAGGAGAATGGCGTGAACTCGGGAGGTGGGGCTTGCAGTGAGCCGAGATCATGCCACTGCACTCCAGCCTGGGTGACAGAGCGAGACTCCATCTCAAAAAATAAATAAATAAATAAATAAACAAATAAATAAATAAAGATAGATTCTTTATGGCAGGGTTTTCTTCTTTTTAGGACAGAAAGATATTCATATATATACATATTTTCTTTATCCATTCATGGACACAGGTTCTTTTCACATCTTGGTGCTTACGAATCATGCTGCAATAAACATGGGAGTGCAGATGCATCTTTGAGATAGAGATCTCTGGCCAGGGCTACTGTCTGTGTAGAGTTTGCAAGATCTCACCCTCACCCTCACCCTGGACAAAGTCACTCTATCTTTATTTCTACTGTATGAGATGTCAATTTTAATTTTATTTTTCTTTTCCAAAACTTTATTGAGTTATAGTTGGCAAATAAATATTGTATACATTAGGTGTAAAACATGCTTTTAAAATATATGTATACATTGTGAAATAATGACCACAGTCAAGCTAGTTAACATTTCCATCACCTCACCCAGTTACCTATGTCTGTGTGTGCCCATGTGTGTCTATAAGAATACTTAAGACCTACTTTCAGCAGATTTCAAGTGTAGAATATATTATTATTAACTATTGTCATCATGCTGTACATTAAGTCCTCAGAACATATTCATATTGTAACTGTACCCTTTGACTAATATTTGCCCATTTCCTCTACCCTGGCCCCTGGTAACCACCCTTCTACTCTCTTGATCCTACGGTTTGACTTTTAATTTCATGAATAAGTGAGATCATGTATTAAATAGTATTTCTTTTCTGTATGTAGCTTATTCAACTTAACATAATGTCCTTCAGATTCATCCATGTCATCACAAATGGCAGGTTTTTCTTCTTTTAGGACAGAAAATATTCATATATATATACACATTTTCTTTATTTATCCATTCATGGACAGAGGTTGTTTTCATATCTTGGTGCTTATGAATCATGTTGCAATGAACATGGGAGTGCAGATGCATCTTTGAGATAGAGATCGCTGGCCAGGGCTACTGTCTGTGTACAGTTTGCAAGATCTCACCATGTCCTTGGATATTATAGCTTCCTTCTACCTCCAAAACATGTGCATGTTAGGCTGAATGATGTGCCTAAATTGTCCTAGTAAGAGTGTGGGTGTATGTATGAGTGTGTCCTGTGATAAAATAGTATTCTGTCCATGGTTGGCTCTACTTTGCACCCTGAGCTGCCGGGATAGTATCTGGCCACCTGCAACCTTGAACTGCAATGAATGTTTTGAAAAATGAATGAATCAATGAATACAAATTATTGTAAAATAAAAAGTGGTGAAAGCATATGATAGTCATACAAATGTACAGTAATAAATGATGTGGTACAATTGCTCATCTTGCCCACCATCTTTGTTATGATTTTTGAACTGTGTGGTGGTAAGAGGTGTTCCTTAAATTTACACTTTACAAAAGTGTATTTCTTAATTCAACCTAACACCATGACTACCTATAACTATGACTACCATCTCTCGCTGATTCACCAAAATTGGCGACATACTTGTTTCCTTTTTATTAATCTATCTTAAATATATGTATAGCTTACAGTTATTTCAATGTTTAGTATCAGAAGTGTTTGGCGTCTTTATTTAGAAGTTCGACAATGTATTTGTGAATAGAAATACGCTGTAGGAAGAACCTCTTGGGTAGATCAATTAACCTATGGTAAAATCAGTTTTGTTACACTTCAATTAAAGTCACAATTTTCAAGAACATATTAATGATATTAGTTGAGGACTTGTAATTTTTGCTGAGGATTTTTTCACGTATATTTCTATATCAGGACTATAAGTCTGTAATTTTTGTTCTTTTATAGTGTTCTTGTCTGGCTTTTGTATCAGGGTTATGCTAGCCATTTAAAATGAGTTTGGAACCATTTCCCACTCTTTAATTTTCTGAAAAGTTCTAGAAGGATGGGTATTAACTCTTTAAATGTTTGGTAAAATGCACCAGCCAAACTATCAAAATCTAGACTTCCCTTGGAAGATTTTTTCCATTGCTGATTCAACCTCCACACCCATTATTGGTCTATTTAGAGTTTTAATTACTTCTTGATTTAGTCTTAGTCAGTTGTTTGCTTCTAGGAATGTATCTATTTCTCCTAGACTTTCCAGTTTGTTGATTTATACTAGGTCATAGTCGTCTCTCCTGATCCTTCACATTTTATGGTGTCAGTTCTAATGTATTTTCTTTCATATTTAATTTTATTTATTTGAGTCTATTGTTTTTATTCTTAGTCTAGCTAAAGGTTTTCAATTTTATCTTTACAAAATCCTACTCTTAGTTTCTTTGCTTTTTCTATTGATATTTTAAAGTCAGTATTTTATTTATTTCTGCTTTAAGCTTTGTTATATTCTTCCTTCTGCTAACTTTGGGTTAAGTTTGTTCCTCTCCTTCTAGTTCCTTGATGTGTAAAATTAGGTTGTTCATTTTATATCTCCATTTTTTCTTCTTGTAGCTGCTTATCACTATAAACTTCCCTCATAGAACTGCTTTTGCTGCATCCCATAATATTTGGTATGTCTTGTTTTAAATTTTGTTTGTTTCAAGGTATTTTCTATTTTTGTTTTGAGTTATTTTATAACTTTTATATTTTAATGTTGGGGTCAATGGGTATATATATTTATGGGATACACTAAATATTTTAATACAGGCATGCAATATGAAACAATCACATCATGGAGAATGGGACATTTATCACTGCAAGCATGTATCCTTTGTGTTACAAACAATCCAATTACACTTTTTTAGCTATTTTAAAATGTACAATTAAGTTATTATTAACTATAGTCACCCTGTTGTGCTATCAAGTAGTAGTCTTATTCATTCTTTCTATTTATTTTTTACCTATTAATTATCCCCACACCCCCTGCAGCCCTCCACTACCCTTCCCAGCCTCTGGTAACCATCATCCTACTCTCTATCTCCATGAGTCCAATTGTTCTGATTTTTAGATCCCACAGATAAGTGAGAACATGTGCTCTTTGTGTTTCTGTGATGGCTTATTTCACTTAACATAGTGATATCCAGTTCCATTTACACAGTTGCAAATGACAGGATCTCATTCTTCTTTATGGCTGAATAGTACTCCATTGTATATATGTACTACATTTTCCTTATCCATTAATCTGTTGGTGGCCACAGGTTGCTTCCAAATCTTAGAAATCATGAATGATGCTACAACAAACATGGGAGTGCAGATGTATCTTCACTATATTGATTTCCTCTTTTGTGAGGTGTATACCCAGCAGTGGGAGAGCTGGTCATATGTTACCTCTACATTTAGTATTTTGAGAAACTCCAAACTGTTCTCCATAGTGTTGCTACTACTTTACATTTCCACCAAAAGTGTACGAGGGTTCCCTTTTCTCCACATCCTTGCCAGCATGTGTTAGTACCTGTCTTTTGGATCTAAGTCATTTTAACTGATGTGAGATGATATCTCATTGTAGCTTTGATTTGCTTTTCTATGATTATCAATGATGTTGAGCACCTTTTCATATGCCTGTTTGCCATTTGTATATCTTCTTTTGAGAAATATATTTTTAAATAATTTGCCACTCTTTTGATTAAATTATTAAAATTTTCCCCATAGAGTTGTTTGAGTATATTCTAGTTATTAGTTCCTTGTCAGACAGGTCATTTGCAAATATTTTCTCCCATTGTGTGAGCTGTCTCTTTACTTTGTTGATTGTTTCCTTTGCTGTGCAGAAGCTTTTAAACTTGATATATAGTCCCATTTTTCTGTTTTTGCTATGGTTGCCTGTGCTTGTAGGATACTGCCCAAGAAATTTCTACCTAGATCAATGTCCTGGAGATTTTCCTCAATGTTTTCTTGCAGTGCTTCCATAGTTTGAGGTCTTAGATTTAAAGCTTTAATCCAATTTGATTTTATTTTCATATAAAGTAAGAGACAGGGACCTAGTTTGACTCTTCTGCATATGGATATTCAGTTTTCCCAGTACCATTTATTGAAGAGACTATCTTGTCCTCAAGGTATGTTCTTGGCAACATTCTCAAAAATGAGTTCGCTCTAAGTGTGTGGACTTGTTTCTGGGTTCTCTATTCTGTTCTATCAGTCTAGGTGTATGTTTTTATGCCTGTACTATGCTGTTTTGGTTACTATAGCTCTGTAACATAATTTGAAGGCAGGTAATGTTATTTCTCCAGTTTTGTACTTGTTACATAGGATATCTTTGACTATTCTGGGTCTTTTGTGATTCCATATACATTTTAGGATTGTTATGTCTATGTCTGTGAATAATGTAATTGGTATTTTGATAGGGATTGCATTGAATCTATAGATTGCTTTGGGTAGTATGGACATTTTAACAACATTCATTATCTCAATTCATGAACGTGGAATATCTTTCCACTTTTTGATGTCCTCTTCAATTTATTTCATCAGTGTTTTACAGTTTTTATAATAGAGATCTTTCATTTTTTTGGTTAATTCCTGAGTATTTAATTTTATGTCTCACTATTGTAAATGAAATTACTTATTGGATCTTTTTCACATTGTTCACTGTTTCCTACTTATTTTTGGATGTTGATTTGTATCCTGCAACTTTATTGAATTTGTTTATCAGCTCTCACTTTTTTTTAGAATCTTTAGATTTTACCAAGCACAGGATTAGATCATCTGCAAACAACGATAATTTGGGTTCTTCCATTCAAATTTGCATGCGCTTCATTTGTTTCTCTTTTCTGATTGCTCTAGCGAGGACTCTCAGTACTATGTTGAATAACAGTAGTGAAAATACCCATCCTTGTCATGTTCTAAATTTTAGAGGAAAGACTTTCATTTTTCCTTCTTTTTTTTTTTTTTTTTTCAGACAGAGTCTCACTCTGTCGCCCAGGCTGGAGTGCAGTGGCATGAACTCGGCTCACTGCAACCTCCACCTCCCGGGTTCAAGCGATTCTCCTGCCTCAGTCTACCAAGTAGTTGGGACTACAGACACGTGGCATTATGCCCAGCTATTTTTTTTTTTTTGGTATTTTTAGTAGAGATGGGGTTTCACCATGCTGGTCAGGAGTGTCTTGATCTCTTGACCTTGTGATCTGCCCGCCTGGGCCTGCCAAAGTGCTAGGATTACAGGCATGAGCCACCACGCCCAGCCAAGACTTTCATTTTTTTTTCCCATGTAGTCTCATACTAGATGTGGGTCCTTCATATACACTTTTTATTGTATTTAATAATGTTCTTTCTACATCCAATATTTTGAGGTTTATTCATTAATGTATGTTGAATTTTATAAAGCGATTTTTCAGCATCAATTGAAAGGATTATATGTTTTATATCTTTCATTCTGTTTATGTGATGTATCACATTAATTGATTTGTATATGTTGAAACATCCTTTCATTCAATGGATAAACCACACGTGGTTATAATGAATGATCTGTTTAATGTATTGTTGAATTCAGTTTGCTACTATTTTGGTGCGGATTTTAGCATCAATATTCCTCAGAGATTTTTTCTTTTGGATATATTTTTGTTTGGTTTTGGTATCAGGGTAATACTCACCTTGTAGAATGAATTTGAAAGTATTCCTTCTTCTTCTGTTTTTTGGAATAGTTTTAGTGGGATTCATATTATTTCTTCTTTAAAAGTTTGGTATAATTAATTAACAATAATTAAGCTATCCAGGCTTTACTGAGAGACATTTTATTATGGCTTCAATCTCATTACTTGCTACTTGTCTATCCAAGTTTTGGATTTCTTCCTGGTGTAATCTTGGTAAGTTGTATGCATCTAAAAACTTGTCCATTTTTTCCAGATTTTCCAATGTATTTGTATATACTTGCTCTTTGTAGCTATTAATGAACCTTTGAATTTTTACAGTATCAGTGGTAATGTCTTTTTAAAAATCTCTGACTTTATTTGAATCTTCTCTCCTTTTTACTTAGTCTGGCTAAAGGGTTGCAATTTTGTTTAACTTTTTTAAAAAACAACTTTTTGGGCCGGGAGCGGTGGCTCATGCCTGTAATCCCAGCACTTTGGGAGGCCAAGAAGGGCGGATCATGAGGTCAGGAGATCGAGACCACTCTGGCTAACACAGTGAAACCCCGTCTCTACCAAAAATACAAAAATTAGCCGGGCGCGGTGGCGGGCGCCTGTAGTCCCAGCTACTCCGGAGGCTGAAGCAGGAGAATGGCGTGAACCTGGGAGGTGGAGCTTGCAGTGAGCTGAGATCCGGCCACTGCACTCCAGCCTGGGCGACAGAGGGAGACTCCGTCTCAAAAAAAACAAAAACAAAAACAAAAAAACAACTTTTTGTTTGTTTAATTGATCTTTTGTTTTCTTCATTTCAAGTGANGACTCGTCTCAAAAAAAACAAAACAAAACAAAAAAACAACTTTTGTTTGTTTAATTGATCTTTTGTTTTCTTCATTTCAAGTGAATTTATTTCAGCAGTGATCTTTATTTTCTTTTACTAATTTTGTGTTTGATTTGCTCTTGCTTTTCTAGTTCTTTAATATGCATCATTACATGGTTTATTTGTACTTTTCTTCTTTTTTGATCTAGGCACTTACAGCTGTAAACTTCCCTTTTAGTATTGCTGTTGCTGTTTTGGTATATTGTTTTTCCATTACCATTTGTTTCAAGAAATTTTTTCCCTCTGCTTTTCTGAAGTAGAATGAATTTTGCCCCGTAGGCACCACAGTTGGTAATGCTGAGTTTCACTTGAAGCCAGCAAGTCTCAGAGGCTCACCCAAGGCTCTCAGTGTAGCACCTGAGTATTGCTGTTGGTTATTCAGGGCCCCAGGGCTCTTCAGTTAGTAGGTAATGAATGCTGCCAGGACTGGGTACTTCCCTTCAAGCAACAGATTCCATTCCGGTTCAAGGTTTGTCTAGAAATGTCTTCTGAGAGCTAGGGCCTGGAATGGTCCTTATGACTCAGAGCAGTGCCCCATCCTGCTATGGCTGAGCACTATAGTACCCAAGATGCAAAACAAAGCCCTTCCCACTCTTCCATCTCCTCTCTTCAAGCAAAAGGAAGGGGTCTTTTCTGAAGTCATGATCTGTGTGGCCTGTGCTTAAGGGAGGGGTGATGCCAGCACCCCTTTCGCCACCCTTGCTGGTTTCGCAGTAGGTCATGTGCCCCCTTGTCCACTGTCTCTGGGCCTAGCAGCGCTAGGACTGATCTAAGATTTGCAGCCCTTATGGCCTAGACTGCTTTTCAAGTTTACTTGGAGATAGAGAGCACTGTAGCCCTCGATGACTAAGTTTGTGGCAATCAAGTTCAGACTGCTGGGATCAGCAATTCCCCTCTGGCTAGGACTGGTTTAAATGATCTCTCTGTGGGCAGGCATCAGCTGAGTTTGGTCCATTTCTTTCTTTCTATTCTAACAGGATAGTACTGAGTTCAGTGCCTCACAATTGCTATGTTCTCCCTCCCCCAGTACCCGAAGATGCTCTCTGCACCATGCTGCTGCTGTGGACAGAAGGGGAAGGAGTTGCGTCAGGGATTCAAGACTGTTTTTTTTTTCTCTATCTCTTTAGTGTCTCTTTTAGCAATATAACATGAAAACCAGACACTATTAAAATGAGGGCTCACCTGATTTTTGGTTCTTATGAAGGTGTTTTTTCTATGTAGATAGTTGTTTACTTGGTGTCCTTGTGGGACAGACAATTCGTGGAGCCTTCTCTTCTGCCATCTTGCTTGACTTCCACCTCCTTCTGAGTTCTTCCTTCATGCATTAGTTGTATTGAAATATGTTGTTTAATTTCCACGTATTTGCAAATTTTCAAGTTTACTTTCTGTTATTGATTTCTATTGTCATACCATTTTGGTCAGCAAAGATACTTGATATAATTTCAATCTTCTTAAATTTAAAACTTATTTTGTGGCCATCACAAGATCTATCCTGGGCGATGTCTTATGTCCACTTGAGAAGAATGTGTATTCTGCTGATGTCGAATGGTATGTTTTATATATGGCAGTTAGGTCTATTTGATCGAAAGTGCAATTCAAGTCTAATGTTTCATCATTAATTTTCTGTTTGGAAATTTATTCATTGTTTAAAGTGAGGCATTATAGTCTACAATTATTTTACTGTTATTTACTTCCCCCTTAATATCTATTAATATCCGTTTTATCTAATTAGGCATTAAACTGTTGAATGCATGTAAGTTTACAATTTTTATATTTTCTTAATGAATTGACCACTCTATCATTATATAATGACTTTTAGTCTCATTACAATATTTGACTCAAAGTCAATTTTGTCTAATAGAAATATAGATGCCCTTGCTTTCTTTTGATTTTCACTTGCATTAAATATGTATATATATATTATTTCTTCACTTTTAATGTGTGTATGTCCTTAAAGCTAAAGCTCTAGGAAGCATACAGCTGGGTTATATTTAATTTATTTGTTCATTCTGTGTCTTTTTGTTATAGAATTTAATATACTTATATTAAAAGTAAATATTGATGAGTAAAAATTTACTATTGCCCTTTGTTACTAGTTTTATGGCTGTTTTATAGATTCTTTGGTTTTTATTTTTTCTTTCTTTTTTAGTCTTTTCCTTTGTAAATCTAAGATTTTTTTTGCTGGTATACTTTTATTCTTTTCTGTTTATCTTTTGTATATCTTAGACAGGCTTTTGCTTATGGCTACCATGAGACTCCATAAAATATCCTATTGTTATAATAATATAAATATCCTATTTAAAATTGATAAAAACCTAACCTCAATCACATATGAAAACTACATTTTCATTCCTTCCCTCTGAAATTTGATGTTTTCAATGTCACAGTTTATATCTCCTCTTATTGTAAATTATTTTACTTTTGGCAGTTAATATTTACTAGCATTATACGTGATTTACATGCCACCATGATAGTACTAGGGTAATATGAACTTAACTCTATACCTATCTTTGCTAGTAAGTTTTATACTTTGACCTGTTTCCATGTTATTAACTAGCATCCTTTCATTTTAGCTTGAATAACTCTCTTTAGCATTTCTTGTAAATCAGGTCTAGTGGTTGTGAACTTCCTCGACTTTTGTCTGGGAAAGTATTTTCTCTCTTTTCTGAAGGACAGATTTGTCAGGTTAAGTATTGTTTGTTGTTACTTCTTTTTTGTTTGTTTGTTTTCAAACTTTGAATATATTATCTCACTCTCTGCTGGCCTGTAAGGATTTTGCTGAGAATTCTGAATGATCTGATTGGTAGCTTTATGGAGGTTTCCTTGTATGTGAGGAAATCTGCTTTCAAAATTCTCGTTGTTGTTGTTATTGTTGTTTCAACAGTTTGATTATACTGTATATTGGTGATTTGTGTTTGTGTGTGTGTGTCTGTGTGTAGGGGAGGGGAATGGGGGGGAGTTGAACATGACTGGAGATCTGTGAGCTTCAAGTACCATGATGTATGTTTCTTTCCCAGGTTTGGGAAGCTTTTAGCCATTTTTTAAATAACTTTTTGCCCCTTTCTCCTTTCTTTATCTTCTGGGACTCTCATGAGCAGTTTACCTCTACAAGTGGTGCACCATAAATATCCTAGGCTTTCTTCATTTCTTTTTATTCTCTGTCTCTCTCTCTGTTGCTTGCTCTTTTTTTTTTTTTTTCTAACTAGATATTTTCAAATAACTTGTCTTTAGCTTCACAGATTTTTTCTTCTGCTCAGTCAAGTCCGTTGTTGATGCTCTCTTACTTTTTCATACCATCTATTGTATTCTTCAGCTCTACAATTTTTGTTTGTATTTTTATATCTACATGTTCATTGAACTTAAAATTTTGTTTGTGTAATGTTTTCCGGATTCTTCTTGAATTGTTTGTCTGTGTTCTGTTGTAACTCACTGAGCTTGAGACAATGATTTTGAATCTTTTGTGAGGCAATTTGAAGATTTACATTTCTTTGGCAATGGTTACTGAAATATAATTGTATCTTTTGTTGGTGTCATGTTCCCTTGACACTTCTTGTTCTTTGAAGAGTTGTCTTTCTGTCTTCTCATTTGAAGAAGGAGTCTCATCTTCTAGGCTTTACTGACTGGCTTTCAGAAAGAAACATCAGAGAAACGTCTTTACCAACAGCCCAGCTAGAGAATCTGTGGCTCTCAGATGTTTTCTATGATGTTCACTTAAACACTTCTTGCTCCTTCTTAGGAGGAAGGATTCTTAATATTGTTCTCTGTCTCCCAATCCCACAAAGCCAGACTCAGTGCTGATAGACTCACATTCATTTTCCCTAGGTTGGTGCCCTGAGATACTCCCAGTTATGTGCCTTTTCCTAATACTACAAGGTAATACTGACTGCCAGAAGCTTGCATTCCCCAAACAAGGGGATGTGTTTGAGGAGCTGGTCAAGGAGTAGGGGGAAGCATAAGCTACATAAATCATTTAGGGTATGTTTGGGCTAGTTGTGTGGGACCTCCCAAGTGGTCCATAAGTGGGCTTCCTGACAGGGCAGTCGGTAGGATCTGTGGCTTCTCTTCCCTGATCCCAGCGTCTCGCATCCACTCAGCTGTGGTGATCACCTAATTTATGTGGGTGAGAATAGAAAGAAGTGAGTATTGGGGGCAGTGTCCCACATGGCTGAAGGAGTTGGGCACTCACTATACTTTCACTCTCCTCTGTGGGAGAAATCTAAGGTTGAGGAGGTCTCTCTTGGAACTGAGCTGTACCACTTTGGAGAAGGGGTGACCCAGGTAACATGAAGCTGTTATTCATATACTCCTCAGTGCATCTGGTCTCAATTTTTTTTTTTTTTTTTTTTTGGTTATTGTTCCAACGATGTGCTGTAACTTCCTTGCTGGATCTCTAGACTCTCTCAAAGTAACTCTCATTCATGGTATTGTCAAAATTGATGCTTCTAAAGGCAAGTGATTGTAGAAAGCTCCTATTGTACCATATTGCTGATATCACCTTAATTTTATTTCTTGATCCATACTTTGAAAGCTTTTCTTTCTGAAATTTCATACACGCTGTGTTAGCAACCACTGAGGCTAATGCGATTTTGTTGAGCTAAACTTTATCTTCTTTTTTAATATAAAATTATCTGTGTGAGTGAAAATAAATAGAACAATCTCTCCACATTGTCATGAATTGAAACTTCAAGGAAAACATCATTAATGATCCTCTCTAAGGCAGCCAGCTAAAAAGTAACCTCTGTTCATACTTTTCGCCAGCTTTAAAATACAAAAAGTCTGTCCCATAACACCCTCTCAATTTCAGGCCACACACTGAAATAGAAACAAGTGCTAAGGACACGGAACACTTTGCCAAGTACCAACACCCCTGCACAACTGATAATTTTGATGACATCCTTTTGTATTTTTCCTTCTTTTGTGTGGCAAACTGGCTGCTTTAACATTAAATTTGTTTTCACCTACAACTTTCAAAAGATATTTTGATTGAAATATGTAATGAATATTGAGGCCAGGTTTTAAAATATTTTACATATTGTGAAAGTCATATATAATTATTAAAATTATTTGAAAAACTCAGAAATGTGCTTTTTCCCATCGGCATTAGAAAATGTTATGTTTGGATGCTAGCAACACACACATACATGCACATACACACACACACACACATGTATTTTAAAGATACTTTAGGATATCTTAATTTTTTCATTTTTCCCCCACCAACTAATGTATCATAAATGTTTCCACACACAATTTATTAGATTTAAAAAAAACATGATTTTAAAATATTGTTGTAATATTTAACTATGTACCATTGTTAATTAATAATATTATTACTGAGAATTTTGGAAATCTACTAGTAGAAAGCAAAATATTTTGAATATTGTATCTTCAATTCTAAATTGCCTTCCAGTTAACTTCTCCAAAATGAAGTATATGGGAATCCTTGTTTCACTATATTCTTGCCTCTGGTATGGCATAGTGTCATTGCAGCTGGCTTTGATCTTCATGCCTGATGGCTGCAGAACAGTTAGTTGCTTTATTTAAAATCTCATTTATATTTTAGGTGAGTCAAAAGAAAAAGGGAAAGGGGAAACATATCTATTAGCTGAGTCTTCTCACAATGCATGCTTTTTTTTTTTTTCCTTCTCATCCTCAACAGAATTTTGTGTCTATTTGTAAAGAAAAGAGAAGACTGGGTGTTGAGTAGGCAACTGGAAGTGTCTGCTAGGTAGTGACTACACAAAACGAATTCACATCTCAGCCTGAAATTTGTCAGCTCTGTTTTCATCTGTTTAATCTCAGCTTCTTCATCCATCAAATAAGGCAAATAATAGTACCAATATCTCATGATTTTAAAGACAGTTAGGAGGCTGAGGCAGGAGGATTGCTTAAGCTCAGAAATTTCAGAATAATTTGAGGCTGGGCAACATAGTGAGGTGAGAGCAAAACCATGTATTTAAAAAATAGTTAAAAAAACATTAATTTTACAATTATTATATTTCTTGGTCTGCATTTAACATTGTGGTAGACAGCCATGAACATGTTAGCAATTAATACGACCAAACTATTATTATTTGCTGGTCAGGAGATTTTTAGATATCTGATTTTAAATAGGAATAATAAGATTGAATGTATTTTATATTTTATCATATATTATGGAATATTCTTATGTCTATCTAATTGGTTGTAGGGAGAAAACATAGAAAGAAATTGACTTGCATACTTTCTTTATGAATTGCCGATTCTAATAATGTGTGTATATGTGTATGATATATATATATATATATATTTTTTTTTTTTTTTTTTTTTTTTTTTTTTTTTTTTTTTTTTTGGAGACAGATTTCCTCTGTCACCAGGTTGGAGTGCAGTGGCATGATCTTGGCTCACTGTAACCTCCGCCTCCTGGGTTCAAGCCATTCTCCTGGCTCAGCCTCCCTAGTAGCTGGGATTACAGGCGCCCATCACCACACCCAGCTAATTTTTGTATTTTTAGCAGAGACGGGGTTTTACCATGTTGGCCAGGATGGTCTCTATCTCCTGAACTTGTGATCCGCCCACCTCAGCCTCACAAAGTGCTGGGATTACAGGCATGAGCCACTGCTATATTTTCTACATATTTAGTTTAATGTCTTGCTCCTCTGTCTTTAAATGTTATAGCTTTTTTTCTTATCTTTTATTGTTATTATTTTGGCTATTACTACTTTGGCTAATTTTTCTAGGACAATGTTATAATTATGAAGATGGACTTCTGATCTTCCTTCCATATGTATGAGAATGCCAATATATTTTGTCATTAGATAAAATGACTGCTATTAATTTTCAATAAATGAATTTTAATCATATTAAATATCATGTTTAATCACTTCAATTAGGAATGAGTGTTTAATTAAATAGAATTTAACGCCAATTGATCTGCTAGTTTTATGTATTATTTCTTACATCATCTCACATCAAATAAATTTTTCAATCCTAGAATAAATATTATTCAGCCTTTGTCCTTTAATTTGTTCCTACATATATGATTTACTGGGCCTTTTAGAAGATGCAATACTATTAAAATATCTATAATAATATTGCTCAAGATATAGTAAATGCTTACTGTGTAGCCAGCACTCATTTAATCCTCAGGACATTTCTACTAAAAAATAAGTACCTCTATCTAGCAGATGCTCAAACCGATGTTTTAGAAGTTACATATTTTGATATGGTCAGCATTAGCAAAAGAGAGAACTGGGATTTTACGCATATCATTCTGCCACCAAAGTTCATGTTTGTAAACACTGGGCTACATTTTATTTTATTAATCACAACAGTAACTCTCTGTATCATTAGAGGTTTACATGTGTTGGAGATATAGTATTTATTCATTCTCTCTTGCAAAGGTATAGACCTCTAAGGCCCTTTAGGACTGCGTAATATTTGAGTAGTTAGTACTTGATTAAACCTTTATTGCATTTTGCCTTTATTTGTGTAGAGAAATGCATAATGTAAAATGTATACTTAATTAAATTTTATTCTTTTAACTTTAGTAATGAAATACATTGGAGCTATGAACTAACTTATAAATAACTCTTTGCTTACACCAAAAAAATTTAGTATATGTTATTTTCATTGTTATATTATCTTTGACTTAAGAGGAATTAAGAGGAGGGAGAGAGATTTTGTTTCATTTTCAATTAATTTAGTTTTGTTTTTTAATATCCTACCTTTATTTTTTGTTACCTTAAACACAGAAATTATAATCTACATTTTCTTTTATCAGGGGATTAATTCAGTTTTAGTTTGTGGCTAAATGTGCAATAGGTAATTGACAAATGTATTTTTTGAAAAAATACAGTCATGAATGATATATTTTCAATAAAGATTATGAAATGAATTCCACTTCAATAGACCAATAATAAATTATTGAAATTAAACAAAGGAATATACAAGTAAAGTATTAATAAAGACCAAAGTTTGTATTCAATAACTAGAAATCAAAATACCAATTTAATGTATGAATTGATGCCAAACATAAATTCAGTAAAATGAACACAAACATGAAAAGCCGATTAAGAGGGAAAATGCAACTATATAATTGGTAAAATAAATACCATTCCAATTATGAGATAATTTTAAAATGCAAGAGAATAATGTATAGAAATTTGTACTAATCAATTTGAATACTTTTATAAATAAATATATTTTGAAAATTTAAACAGTAAAACTGACAAAAGAAGAGATGGCTAACTAGATTAAAACAACCAAATATAGTTAATTATAACAATAATCAAAATTCTAGACATAAAAATAAGTATAGTGCTGGGCATAATTTTGGATAACCTCTATAAAACTGAGAATACCTACAATAAATATGTTAGAAGAAAAGCTTCTAAATCCAATTCATGAAGCCAACATGATTCTAATACAAAAATATCTTAATATTCCTGTAGAGTAAATCACAAATCAGAAAAAATGTGATAGTATATAACATGTTATTAATTACAATTTTGTAAGTTTTGATAATATTGGAGTGTGATACCTAATAATTTAAGAACAATAAGCTTTTAGGTATGAGATAATACAGGATATCAATATTATTTTTTGGAGGATCTTATCTATCTGGAAAAATACAAAAGAATGTAGTAATAGATTATTGGCCCTTCTGAAAGCAAAAATTTCACATTAAACAGGCAAGGAAAACTTTATTCAAGAAGACTGTAATAAAGGAGAGAAGCCAGAAGCAGTCTAAGCTCAATTCAGCTGAGCACAAAGGAATGAGGAGTTAAGAGCCTGGCCAGCTACCTGTGTTTACTAACCGGCCTTACCGAAAGGAAAAGTAAACTTTCTCAGATCTTCATCACTGGCAATAGTTTTACGAATTAGAGCAGGTGAATAAAATAAACTTAGGCTCCTGTCCTGATACAGAAATGGGAAGAGAGGGATGAGAGGGATACTTATTTTCTTTGATGCTTGCATTACAAAGAGACATTTTCTAGGTCTTTGAGAAAGACAATTTTGGAAAGTAACACCTTCAAAAAGTTTTAAAAGTATTTACATCTCCCGTGGCTCACACCTGTAATCCCAGAACTTTGGTAGGCCGAGGCATTGTGGATCATCTGAGGTCAGGAGTTCGAGACCAGCCTGGTCAACATGCTGAAACCTCATCTCTACTGAAAATACAAAAAATTAGCTGGGCATGGTGGTGGGCGCCTATAGTCCCAGCTACTCAGGAGGCTGAGATAGGAGAATCCCTTGAACCTGGGAGGCAGAGGCTACAGTGAGCTGAAATCACCCCATTACACTCCAGCCTCGGTGACAGGGTGAGATTCTATCTCAAAAAAATTATATATATATACACACACACACACACGTATATATACACACACACATATATATATACTTGTGTATATACACACACACACACACACACACACATCTCAGTAGGGCAGGAAAAAAGAATTACAATAACTTTTCAGAAATAGGAGCTTAGGATATATAGTCAGAAAGAAGTCTGTCAGAAGTTTAGACAGGTTGAGAGACGCATTAAGCTTGTGTTGGTCACTCCACACAAGAATACAAATAGAAATGGCTTATATATTTGATAAAATAGAAAATATAACAACACAATAGAAAATTTTTCTTTCACAATAACAGAAGACAAAAGATAGAAATAAACTACATAAGACTTTACACGAAGCTTTTATACAGAAATTTTGCAAGAAGACTAAATATGTTGAGAAAGAATTTCAAATTAGTCTTACATAAAATAATTTGTCTTAAATCCACGGAAAGGAAAACTCAATGGTATATAAATTGCATAAAGCTCAAAAAAGTAATAGAATGAAAGTTACAATTTCAATGAGATTCAGGCTTGGCAATTGGCTTAATAATACAAATGTTTACTTTATAGAATAAATAGGTAAAATGAACAATACATATTTTGAATAAGGAGGTAATTAAAATGTGATTTGTTCCAGTTTTGAAAAAATATTAATAAAATTGCTATGATTGAAATTCTACTTGAAACACAGAGAGATAAATAGAACAGATCAGAAAGTTCTGAAATATACTAACATTTATATGGGACTTTTGTATGTGATAAAGATGGCATTGGAAGTTTGTGAAAAAACAGATAGGTTATTACATTAGAGGCATTGTGATAGCTGGTCATCTGTCTTACACCACACATAGGTTATTACATTAGAGGCATTGTGATAGCTGATCATCTGCCTTACACTTACTGAGCCCTTTCAGAATAATAAAGAAATTCAGCATAGTTGTTACATCCAAGGTCTCCAAAGTCATATTGAGGTCTGAGAGTCTCGGCTTAATGTATAACTGAAAATTTGTCTTTACAATTCTCACTTTCTTTGTAAAACTGGGCACACAAAAAAAAATTCATTATATTATTTTAAATATAAAATTATTATATTTTACCACTTATATTCTATGCTTGACTAGCAAGCATAGAATATAATTTTATTTATTTATTTATTTATTTATTTATTTATTATTTTGAGACAGAGTCTCGCTCTGTTGCCAGGCTGGAGTGCAGTGGCGTGATCTCGGCTTACTGCAACCTCCGCCTCCCGCGTTCAAGCGATTCTCCTGCCTCAGCCTTCCCAGTAGTTGGGACTACAGGCACGCATCATCAAGCCCAGTTAATTTTTGTATTTTTAGTGGAGACGTGGTTTCACCATGTTGGGAAGGATTGTCTCGATCCCCTGACCTCGTGATCCGCCTGCGCCGGCCTCCCAAAGTGCTGGGATTACAAGCATGAGCCATCACGCCTGGCCATAATTTTCTTAAATATGAGCTATTAGTTTACCATTACTTACAAACTAATGGCAGATTAATTGTTTCAGTATTCTTGAATCTCAACTTTTGTTATCAAATCCTTGTAGATATGACTTAATTGCCAGTTAGACTACAGTATCCCTCAATCACTCTTCCACGTATTTGTGCATTACACAACTATTATAGAGGGCCTAACAATTTTCTAGGCATTGGAGAGACAGCAGCATTTCAGGAAAGGTCTCAGAACTTATGTAAACATAAAACACATAAACAAAAGTGCTAGGAAGAAATGCAACTCCAAGAATTAAATATGGTCCTGGGATATTTAGAGATGATAAAAGAACAGAAACAATCCCAACATTGCTTTAGCACACTCGGCTAGAAGGAAACTCGTGGGATGTATAGTTGTAGTGGTAGGTAAATACTACATCCTGGTTTTAAAAGCCAGAAAAAGGAGCTCTAGACTGTATGCTAAATGTCATGGGAAACTATTAGAATGTTTTGATCAAGAAAGTAATATGAAAGGGCCAGCATGGTGGCTCACACCTGTAATCCCAGCACTTTGGGAGGATGAGGTGGGCAGATCATTTGAGGTCAGGAGTTCAGACCAGTATTGCCAACATGGTGAGAGCCCATCTCTACTAAAAATATAAAAATTAGCCAGATGTAGTGGCGGACACCTGTAATCCCAGCTACTCTGGAGGCTGAAGCAGGAGAATCACTTGAACCCAGGAAATGGAGGCTGCAGTGAGCCAAGATCACATCACTGCACTCCAGCCTGGGCAGCAGAGTGAGACTCTGTCCAAAAAACAAAACAAAACAAAACAAAAAAAAAAAAAAAAAAAAAAAAAAAAAAAAAAAAAAAAAAAAAAAAAGAAAAGGAAAGTGATATGACATAATGTATATTTTTAAAAGATCATTCTATAGAGAATAAATTACTGTGGGTGCATTAGAAGCAGAGAAGCCATTAAGAAATGATGGTGTTTGACAAAGGTGGCAAAGAGAAACAGAAGGAAATTTCATGAAGGAGAAGTCTGAGAGTGGCCTTATTTCCTTGTGACATGTGTTTTAATGCTGTCCTTTGAGTTTCTGGTTATTGTCATTTTTATTGTTTGTAAGGTTTTTCTTTCTGGGTACTTCTATTGCATTGGGAAGTAGTTGGCTTAAATATCTGATGTAGAATATGTAGAAAACTGGGTAGAACTACGATGGGCACAATACATTTGAAGATTTGAAAGGTTGGAGACCAAAATAAAGACAGAAAAGGCGGATGGTTTATATGGTACAAGGGAAAGAACTTGAATCTCTTATGGGATTCTCGGGTTTCTAGATCTTTGGAGGAAATCGTTATATTTGTGTACTTAAGAGATTTATGATATAAGTTCCATTGATTATATATGTTGACTGGAAAGTAAGTTAAAGAAGTAGAAAATGGAATGTAAAATGCTGACATATAAAATGGAAACAGATTTTACCTCACTGAGAAATTCAGTTCAATAAATATACATTTAATATGTATCATTTCGAAATCAGTCTGCTTGGAATTACAAAATAGATGCTTATTTGACTTGGTTGTATTGAATTGAAGTACATTGACTAAAATTGTACAATAAGGAGTAACTACTGTGATAGTCATTATGTCAACAATAGGAAGAATGATGTATGAATTTCAGAAGAATTTATTGGATGAGAGTAACAGAATGCCAGCCTGAATATGGCGGATGTGAACAGGCGTGCACAAAAGTATCGGAAAATACTTGTTGATCTTGTCTGAGTCCGATATAAGAAAATAGCAAAGAAATATCAACAAAGGCTTAAAAACTAGAATAGTTAGTATATTAATTTAAATTTTCTCTTTTAATAAAAGAAAAGATTATTCCTGTATTGAATAACCAGGAGACAAATAACAAATTAGAATGTTTTAAAGTTGGTTAAATCTAGTTCTAGAGGCACAAGCTTGTCTTGATGCACCACATACGTGAATTACTCTCAGGCCCTGGCAATTGAGTATGCAATAATTATAGCATAATGAGATAATGAAGAGACTCTGTCAGGCTTTTTTTTTAAACAGAGAGGCTTGAGGATACAAATATTTGAAAACAGAGAATACCAATTAGTTTTCATGCTGCCCTATTAGTAGGACAGAGAGTTATATTTTGTTAATTCTGCAGTGAAATGAAAGCAGGAGGGAAACAAAATGCAACTCACATTATGGTGCTTGTGTTAAACAAGTCGTGGCCATTATGTGCTGGAAACACAGTAATTGAAAATCAGATTTCCTTGCCAACAAAAGCAACCTCTGGACTACTGTTGTACAAGTGAAATGTAGGATGGGGTCATAGTCCTATTCCTATATTCTCTCTGTTTGCTTGGCATTTGGATCCCAAATGTGACATTTATCAGTACTTATCTAAAGAATATCTTAACACCATTTTAGGTTAATTATCATTATATTTATGTCCTAGCTATTTGATTTCTACCAGGCCTGGAAGGGTCGATTAAACTGTACTTAAATTTATACTGCTTTGTAGGTGTCCAGTAAAATTAACATTGTAAGTAGCTGTGCTCTAAGGTTAATTTGTTCTGTAAAATTACCCATAGTTCTCCAGGGCATTTCGTAGTGAAATAAAACAGAGAACTAATCTAGATGCAGAAGGATTATTGTTATTGCCATACGGTTATTTTTGATAAAATTTCAGTTGAGATTACCTCCCAGGGTTTGAACAAACAAAGCAGATTATGACAAATCTCGGCTTCCATATATAGCTTGCAAAAGCCACAGATGAAATTCCTGAGATTTGCAAGCCAATCCAAACATTTGGAGGTTACATGCTGTGGTAATGTATCGAAGAGTTTTTCAATGGCATTTTGATGTTTCATGGTATCTCAAGCGAATGTTACTAAGAAATAAGTTAAGCTTAATATTCTGCTGTAACACTGGGGACATTTCAACAATTCAAATGCATTTCCAAACATTCTTTGGCCTTTTGAGACTGAAAATAACATAGTTCCTATAGGAAACAAAGGATGTATCTTTAAAACACACACACACACCACACACACACACACACACACACACACACAAATAAAAAATAAAAATTACCTTGAAAAAGGTAATACTTTGACATTTTAGAATAGACATAATACATTTTGATAATTTCCTATGTTTTCTTTACTTTTTGTTGTCATGTATATTTACATTAGTTTTATCACAAAAGACTCAGGCTACAGAGATTATGACAAAGTAAAACATACAAGATCTCAGCTCCCATCCATACTCTTCCTTCTTCAAAGGTAGTAGGTTGTAATTTGCTGTAAATTTTTCTACTCTTTGTTCTGTTTATTTGCTTGCCTGTTCTTTATATGTATATATTTATTTTTTTCACAATTTAGATTAAGTTGTGATATTTTATTCCTATAATTTGATTTTTTAATAAAATTTTAATTTGGGAGAATTTCTTGAAGGAGACTAGGGTAGGTCATTTACAGAAGAGAATAAAGTGCTTAATGGCCACCGTTTCAACAGTAGAAGTTTGTTGACTATTCCAGGAGCTGAGATTAAGGTAGAAAACTCTTTAATTTTTCTATGCTACGTAAATGTTAAAACAATATAAATAGTAAGAATATGCACATTTATAAACTGTCTTTTCACCCAACAGTATGTCAGCATTTTCTCATGTCATTACACTTTAACTTTAAAGTTTTTGTATTGGTTTGTTATATATATTCATCACAATTTACTTAAATATTACATTTTTGTATAATTCTAACTTTGGCTTTGGAAATTTCATTTTTTCTATCAATATATAATGCTGTAATTAATATCATTGAGCATAAAATCTTTTTTTCTCAGCTGAGATCAGTATCTTAGCAGGGCTTCTCATAAGTGAAGTACTAATTTAAAACTGTTAATACTTTCAGAGTAGTTGTTGCTTTCATTTAAACTTAGGTTAAATAGAAAACTGTTTTATTAAAGCCTCAGAGTGATATTATGAGTGATTGTGGTTGGTTAATGATATAAAAGCCTATTAACTGCTTTGATTTAAATGCTCCAACTGGTAAGATTTTCATAAACACGCTTCATTAATGCCGGTTTCCTCTTATGGCTACCAAACTTATGTCCATGGAACTGCTCTGTCTCTGTACACACTGGAAATTACAGTTTCTCAAGAAAGTATTTATTTAGAATACTTAGAACCTGTTTAGCTAAAGGAAAAGAAAGACAAATATCTCTAAAATATTATATGGAAATTAAATCACCTAATCTCTTGGCAATATTGAAAACTTTTCTTGGTCTACCACTCCTAAAAGCTCATATATGTATGCTTACATATGCCCAAATCTTAAATTGTATTGAATTTAGCTAGGGTTCTGTAGCAGATTGAATTCATAGGAAGGAGATGATGTAACTCACGGAAGTGAAAAGAGAGCTGAAGAAATAGAACTGGACAATTTCATAAAAATCTGTTGACCTCTCCAAGCAGCTGCTATTAATGCAACTCAGTTCCAGCAGTTCTCTGTTTCTGATATCCCCGAGTCCAAATTTCACAGGCCGAATAATGAGGATCCAGTTCACCTACTTGTGCTCCATGTTCCAGGACAGAAATTTCAAAGGACACATAGCCACTGAGGATACAACTCTGTGTGTTCAGTGTGACGAAAGAATTATCATGAGCAGGTCACATCCTAATTGTCCTAATTGGTATCATCAACAGCTGCTAAAAATCTTGGTAGTTATTCATGAATGTTTACTAGATACACTATGTGAGAAAACAAGTTCAGAGACTGGTATTAGGGAATTTGTTAGATTTGTCTTTTGAAAGCAACAGGAACTTGAGGTGCTGTCTAAAATTGGGAAGTATATAACAAGAAACTTTCCCGTTTGGGTCCTAGCTTAAGCAAGCTTAGGGTCAAATGAAAGATTACCATTTATTGTTAACATATTTGCTTTTTGCTGTGGGTTCTAGTCTTAATTTTTTAAATATACCTTTTTCATTCATCATGTATGCCACTGTAAATTGCTACAAATCCTGTGTCATGGCTCAGAAATATAAATAAGTAATAGAAATTGATTTTGTGTAAGGTTATATAAATTAGGACTGGTATTAAACTCCAGGTTTGTGGCTCAAAATACAGCATTATTTGCATTTAACCAACACTCTTATTAAAACTCAAAACACCCCAAGTCATTTTAAATTTCTACTCCATTGTTTAACCTATAGCTTGCCTTCTTTCCTCTTCTCAGATTATTTTATTAATAATGGTAATTTCAGACTGATAATTTTTAAAGTATCTTGCTTATTTATTCTTTATCTTTATTATATAACTTTAAATACAGTTGATTCCAATGCAGTTGAAGCATTTGCCTGGAATTGGGGCAGGCAATTATAAATAATAATTTATGTTGTCAAGAAAACCGAGTTCGCTGTTTTAATAATTATTTCTTACTAAGAAATAAAAGCCAGATTGATTTTGACAGTTTTTATAAGGATAATAATATTAGAAACTTATAAGATGATTATTTTATATATATGTATCTCGCAGAAGATATATATATACACACATATATATACACATAGATGGATATAGATAAATAAAAAGTTCTACAATTAGAAAATCATTGGTTATCTCTATTAAAGGTGTGAAGAGAGAAGTTCAAATAACTATAATAAGGTAAAAAATATATATTACATTTTTACCTGGCACCAGAATTTTGTTAGTTAGTAGGCTGTTTTTTTTTTTTTAAAGTAAGTATCTTGCCAACTCCCCTTGAATCTGGATATTGAGATCCAAAAGATATTATTTGGAAATAAATTAAAAAATAGAAAGATAACGTAAGAACTATAAATTTGAGGTTGGAGAACCTAGAGAAAGAGAAAAGGGAACGGGATTAGATTAATTAAACTACAGATATGGCTTGAATTTAAAGTCTGGAGACCTGGGGAAATTGATCGGGAAAGAAATTTCCACTAGCAGTTTGGTCAAAAGACTTTTATGAACAGGATATTTCTTAATATTTTATTTTAAAGTGTGTTACTGTAATATAAATAGGCCCTTCCTCCAACTTCTGCAAAACATTTTTTTTTTTTTTTTTTTTTTTTTTTTTTGAGACAGTCTCTCACTCTGGATTGCAGTTGTAATCGTGACTTAATGCAATGTCTGCCTTCTGGGCTCAAGTCCAGCCCCCAAAGTAACTGGAACTACAGGCATGCACCACCACTCCTGGCTATTTTTTGTGTTTTTTTGTAGAGATGAGGTTTTGCCATGTTGCCCAGGCTAGCATTCTTAAATTCTACTGTATGCATTGGTTATATTTTAAAATATGTGCATATTTTATTTAATTTTGAGTATGGGGAGATCAAGCAAAGTAAGCTATAGATCACTCTTGTAGCAGCACTGAATAGAGAGAAAAGACCATCTGCAGAATTAGAGACATGCATGAGATCAAAATTTGGGTAGCTGTAAGTAGAAAAGGCACGATTATTTCAATGGCATGATTTAAATGGATTAGGTTTAAATATGAGAGAATAAGGTAAACTCATCTGACACTTTGAATTCATTACTGAAACACAAAAAATAACATAAGTACCATCCCATCAAAGAGGTTAAAAAATGATAGGAGATAGAGATGACAGATAATTCAAGTCAGAAATAGTTCAAGCATTTGGTCACTTTCAAGAGGGTACTTGAAGATGATTTAGAATTCTTCAAAGTGAAGAAGGGAAAATAAATTCCAGAAAGAAAATGTATTAAAAGATGATTGGATTCCTTTGGCTTCAATATGCTTATACAATGTCTCTGGAAGAAGTAACCTTAGAGTCACACTGGTAAGATGAAAAATGTTTTGATTATAGATACTCAATATGGAAAACTCCTGTCAGTGGCAGAATGAATCCTGAAATTGTGAGAGAAACATCCGTCTTATGGATATACTATCACTTCTATCCAGACATGATAGGTTCCCAAAGTGAAATATCTTTTGAGTATTTGATATATTTTATTATCCAGATGACTTGGCTATTGGTTAGAACT
>NW_016808114.1:598678-612143 GCF_001698545.2 Rhinopithecus bieti
TATATATAATATTTTTATTTATAATTAACAAACTTGCATATATTTATGGAATTGAATTATTAAATCAAACTAACATATCAAAATAATAGTAGATGATTTATAAGATCTATTCTCCTCTCTTATCACTTATTGAAGTGGAACCATGAAAACATTTGTAGAGGTATGTGTGACTTTTACAAGAAATAGATCTTTGAGAGTGCCCACCATATAGTTGATATTAAAATCTGTGTGGATTGATGAGATCACATAGATCACAGTGTTGCAAATAGGTCATAGAAAAAAGTCTGAGCTGCTTAAACATTTGAAGATTTTTTCATCCAGATATTTTGGAAGCATAAGTGTGGAATAGAATTTGGTAAGAATCACCTCAACCCATATATTTGGAATCAAGTACATAGGTGCATTATGTGTCCTTTCATTTATTTATATTTCATATATATTTGTATATGTTTATATTTCATTTATTTATATTTTCCCCATTTCTTCTTCTTCTCCCCTTCTCCCCCATATATCTCCTGATGGAGGGATATATGTCATAACTTTATTGATTTCCAACTCAGTATTCACAATTTGGGGAGTGGGTTATCTTTGTATGTATAAACTTATAAATTTTCTACAAAACAAAAGGAGTTAGTAGAGCTTGGAATAAATAGTCATGGGTGCATGAGATGTGTGATGGTTAATACTGAGTGTCAACTTGATTGGACTGAAAGATGCAAAGTATTGTTCCTGGGTGTGTCTTGAGGGTGTTGCCAAATGACTTAACATTTGAGTCAGTGGACAATGAAAGGCAGACCCACCCTCAGTCTGAGTGGGCATCATCTAGTCAGCTTCCAGCATGATCAGAATAAAAGCAGGCAGAAGAACATGGAAAGACTAGAGTGGTTTAGTCTTCTGGCCTACATCTTTTTCCCGTGGTGCATGCTTCCTGCCCTCGAACATCTGACTCCAAGTTCTTCAGTTTTGGGACTCGGACTGGCTTCCTTGCTCCTAAGCTTACAGATGGCCTATTGTGGGACCTCACTTTGTGATCGCATGAGTCAATACTCCTTAATAAACTCCCCCCTATAAATACATCTATCCTATTAGTTCTGTCCCTCTAGAGAACCCTGCCAAATACAGATTTATGTAAATTTTCTGTAAGTTCAAGCTTGCTGTATATAAAACAAAGCTTAGAATATTATGAATATTGTCATTGACAATAATTTTTCATTCCTATTTTTTGGCTAAAAGAATTTATTAAGTAATTCACTCACACTCACAAAATCTGTTAGTCAATTAGCAAATTACAGATTTTAAAATTCTGCCACAATATGTCTGGTACATTGGTTACATAGGGTAAACATTTTCTTATAGTTTTTTTATGCCTCAAATCAAATATAAATTTGCTTCATGTTCTTCTGATATTTATACTTAGGAAAGTCTTTTTATAATAGAAAATATAGACATGAATGTGAAGAGTAGCATTAACATTATTGCACTAAAAATTCATTATTATTGTTCTTCTTATGCAAATTAGTTAAATCTAGTTGCAGAGCTTTTCACATGAAGATAGTGTTCAATTCCTTCACTATTTATAGATACAAACCATACAACTTAACAATTAAATTCTGTCTGGTATTATTTTCACTATATTTCACCTGTGAGTATCCCTCAGTCAGATTTTATGCTTACCAAGGGCAGGACCATTTTTGTAGCAATTTTGTATTCCCACTGAATCTGTGATAATGTTTTGTGCACAGAATATCATCTAAAATAATTGATTGGCTCATATTTTATTATCATATGTACCCACAATTTTATTCTTGATTTTATATGACTGGTTTGGCGAGGTATTAAAAGGTCATAATTATGAACAAACTAAGAATGTAAACAAGCCAAAACAAATAGATTTAGACTAATTTTTTATTATTCGATCTCTTTAAACAAATCATAAATGTAATTATTTTTACTTGCACAATGCAACAAGTATGTGTGCATATCTCTGTGTTTGCATATTAAATATTTATTTGGAGAGAAATAAAGAACGTATTCAAACTGAAAATTTAACCCAAAGCAAAGTTTGGTGACATAAATTTTAAGTTACATTATATACGTTATGAAAATAATTTGAGAAAATGCTTGTCATTTTCAATAGTTTATTTTCTGAATGTTATTTGGCATTACTTTCCAGTAGATACAGAGACATGTTCAGCACAGTCTTGACCATTCAGAGCATATTATTTAGTAGGGAACAAGGCAGGTGCAAATATGTATAAAGTAACTAAATTTGTGCCAGATTACTTAAAACCAGATGTATTTGTAATGTGACCATATATACAACCAAAATGATAATGGCTAGAAAATGTTTCATTGATAAAAGTAAAATCACAGTACTAAGAGCAAGTTAAAGTCCCTTTTATAGGCGAACAGTAGAAATCCTAACCCTTATCCTAGCACAAATCCTAACTAACACTCTGTTAAGCATAAAATCTGAACTAGCTCTTAAATGATGGCTATCAGATATAGCTGAAGATTTCAAGGAGAAAAACCATTCCAGATGGAGATCAGCTTGAAAAAGCATGATAGTAAAATAGTACGGTGAGTTTGAGAACTGGCAATATGGTCTGTTTATATATGTTTTCTGATCTGTTACAGCACATTTAGCATTTGTTTTTCTGTTTGTTTGTTTGTTATTCCCTAACCCATAAAAGATGTAAAAATGGACTAAGATAGTGCCTATTTCTATCCCAAGCCCACTGCCCATATTGCACTTCAACATGTGTTTCATTTCTCTAGTTTCTTTTGTGATCACTTCTAGTTTCCTCTCTGTCTAACCCCCACATTTTGGTACATCTGTTGGAGCATCTGTCTAGCTTTTCATTGAACCTTCTCTAAAAAGGATACATCCGACCACTTCCCTTGCCCCAAGAACCACTACCCTTCATGCCTGTTTATGACTTCATGTCTGGTCCAGCCCTCAAGTTAGGGTGATCAGCAAGAGGGCAGGTACCGTCAGAAAAATAGCTGAGTTCATATCATAGTGGGGATGATATCAATTAGCACCTTACATAATTTCTATTTTATTTGCCTCATATTTCTAATCACATAATTTTAACATCTAATACATTGTTCCTTTCATTTATTAAAATGTCCTGAAAAATTAAATCTATGAATTATTAAATCTGTATTTTAAAATGTTTCATATCCAAATAAAGCATAGTATTCATTAAACTGCAATAGGAAGCCAGTGAATATTTTTTATAAAGTACAATGAGATGCAACTGTGAAGCTGTTCAGTAGTGAAGCTGTAGGATTGTAAAAGTGCTTTATGAGAATAACTCTGGCCATAAAATCTAATCTCCTATATAACAATATAATTGTTTTATTGTTAATGTAATAATGTAGCATTTTTGAAAATAAAGTTCTTTGTTCAATTTTTACATTGAGTGCTCTGATTTATATACCACATTAATGTATATTTGCTTTGTTCCTTCCATTTGTTTAACATGCATAATAAGACTTTGTGTTTTAAAATACAGAAGACAAGGTAGATAGTTTCTAAAGGTAAGTATACATATGTATTTTTAAAAATGACTAAACTCAAAGACTAAAGCTAAAAATGCCGCTAAATAAAATGGAGAATTCAATGGCTGGGCTTAACAGAAGATTAGATAAAGCTGAGGTTACTAAAAGAGAAACAACCACATTGTTAAACTGAAAAAAGCTTAAGAATAGAGCCCCAGTAGAGGAAAAGTATGGAGCAGAAACAATTTAAAAAAGATATTGGCTAAGATTTTTCAAAACTAATTTAAGGTTTTAGGCCAGACACTCAAGAAACATTACTTAGACTAAATAAGATAAATACAAAGAAAATCACATCATAGCATACTAAAATAAAACCTATACCAGCCTCCCAAATAAAGAAGAAAACTATTTTAAAACAGCCAGAAAAAACACAACTGTTTCCTTTCAAAATAGCAATAGTAAAATGATAGAAGATTCATTAAATTAAACACTAAAGCTGAGAAGCAAAGGAAATTATTTCTTCAAAAGCTGGATAAAAAAATCTTCCAGTTCAGAATTCTACTCAAAGAAAGCAGACTTAAAAAATCATCATACAATTAAAACATTTTCAGAAAAAAAAACTAAGAGAATCTGTCACCATCACTAAACAAAACACTAAATAATTTTATTTTATGAGAAAAAAAGTAATCCCAGAAGGAAACTCAGGGAATCAGGATTGAATTTAAAAGCAATGAAAATATAATTATGTATATTAGTAACAGTTATATGACTGAGTAAAAATAGCACTAATACTGGTCTCTGGGTGTATTGCATATATAGAAGCAAATAATCAGCAAACAATAAAGTAGCAAGGTAAATGGAGTTAAAGTGTTTTAGTAGGAAATAATCAAATTATTAATTTATATTAAACTATGATAAGTAAAGGATACTGTTATAATTTTTGGATGACCATTGAAATAATAGTTAAGTATTAATAGAGGGAAAATAATAAAAATATAATCTATGCATTAGGAAGAAGGAATAAAAATAAACATAGTGATTTAAAACCAAAAGAAAAGTGAGGATATACTGGGAAAGACCAGGGAGTGAGGGGCTGGTGTAGAGAATCCCGTGGCAGTGGTAGTCTGCCTCTACCAAGGTAAGAGTAGTCTCAAAGGAGTTGCATGAATCTTGTGTACAGGCATGAAAATGGCATCATTGCAACATTTGAAGTCACTTATAGGAGATGAGTGGCAGACTGCTCGTGTGGCCCCTTTCATCATCTCTGGTGCTTTTATTTGCTTTTTCCTTGTGTCTAAAAGATATGAACTAAAAATATGAATATAGAAAGCCCTCTGTTTTGCTAGCATTTTAGAGGAGTGGGTATAAGATGTGGCTTCCGGCTACAGCACCTTCCAGAGTGTTTGTTGCTTGAAATGATGTTTTACAGATTTGTGACATGAAATAAATCGGGCACATTTAGATATTTCTGATGGAACTGCTAACTGGCATGACTTTTTCTTTGGAAAAGATATTAGTATTATGCACAAAGAAAAATCTTTATAGTTTCTGACATGGTAACATCACTTCTACAACCTTTCCATAATAAAATAATTATAATTTTGAAAATTAAAACTGTGCTCTATTATGCTCAACAAAGATTTATAATAGAGACAATCACAAAATAATCTAAATGACTAGCTATATTTAAATACTAAAGTGCTTTAAAGAACATTTATGAAGTCTAATATGATTTTTAAAATATGAGAATAAAAAACAACAACAAAAGAAAGCCCAGGACCAAATGGAGTCACAGCTAAGTTTTTGTGACCCATATAAAGAAGAACTAATGTAAATCCTCCCAAAAGTGCTCCAGAAAATCAAGGAGGAGTCCTCCCAAAAGTGCTCCAGAAAATCAAGGAGGAGAGACTTCTTTCTTTTTCTTTTCTCTTTTTTTTTTTTTTTTTTTGAGACGGATTCTTGCTCTGTTGCCCAGGCCGGAGTGCAGTGGTGTGATCTCCGCTCACTGCAAGCTCCGCCTCCCAGGTTCACGCCATTCTCCTGTCTCAGCCTCCGGAGTAGCTGGGGCTACAGGCGCCTGCGCGCCTGCCACCTCGCCCGGTAGGATTTTGTATTTTTTAGTAGAGATGAGGTTTTCACTGTGTTAGCCAGGATGGTCTCGATCTCCTGACCTCGTGAATCCGCCCGTCTCGGGCCTCCCAAAGTGCTGTGATTACAGGCTTGAGCCACCGCGCCCGGCCAGGTGAGACTTCTTTCTAATTTCTTATATGAGAAGGCCAGTACCACCTTGATACTAAAGTCAGACAAGGACATACACACAACACAAAACTACACATCAAAATACCCGATAAACAGAGACACAAAAATCCTCAGGAAAATACTAGCGAACCAAATCAAAAAGTAAATCAAAAAGATAATACTCCATGATCAAATGGGTTTTAAGAGGGATGCCAGGATTGTTCAGCATATGCAACTTAACAAATGCTATACACCACATAAACAGAATTAAGGACAAAAAGTATGATTCTCACAATAGATGCAGAAAAAGCATTTGATAAAATTCATGATAAAAATCCTCAACAAATTAGGCAGACAAGAGACATACCTCAAAATTACAAAGGCAATATATGACAAAGCCATAGCCAATATCATACTAAATTAAGAAAAGCTGAAAGCAGCCCCTCTAAGAACTGGAACAACACAAGGAAGCCCACTTTTACCATTCGTTTTCAACATAGTACTGGAAGTTCTAGCTAGATAATTCAGGCAAGAGAAAGAAATAAAAGGCATCCACATTGAAAAAGAAGAAGTCAAGTTTTCCCTGTACACTGATGATATAATCTCATATCTACAAAGGATACAAGAAGACTAAAGATTTCACCAAAAAAATACTAGGTTTTATAAGTGACTTCACTAAAGTTTCTGGATATACAATCAATATGCAAAAATTAGTGGCATTTCTCTATACCAATAACAATCTAGAGGAGAACCAAATCAAGAAGGTAATCCCATTTACAACAGTGACTGAAAAAAAAAAAGAAAGAAAGAAAGAAAGAAAGAAAGAAAGAAAGAAAGAAAGAAAATGTAATATATTTAACCAAGGAGGTGAAATATCTCTACAAAAAACACCTACTAAAACTGTAAATGACACAAACCTCCCTTCTGGAAATTAGAATAATTAATATTGGTAAAAAACGATCATACTTCTTAAAGCATTAGACAGAGTCAATGCAATCTCTGTCAAAATACTAACACCATTTTTCACAGAATTAGAAAAAACAATCCCCAAATTCACATGGAACCATAAAAGAGCCTGAATAGTTAAAGCAATCCTAAGCAAACTCTGGAAGCATCACAGAATCTGACTTCAAATATACTACAAAGTTATAATGACCAAAACAGTATGATACCAGAATAAAAATAGACACATAGATCAATGGAACATAATAGAGAATCCAGAAATAAAGCTATTTATCTACAGCCAATGGATCTTTGACAAAATTGAGAAGAAATACCCCGGGGAAAAGACACACTTTTCATTAATGATGCTGGGAAAATTGGATAGGCATAATGCAGAAGAATAAAACTGGACTATATAAAAAATCAACTAACAATGGATTAAAAACTTGTATATAAGTCCTAAAACTATAAAAATATTAGAAGAAAATTTAGGCTAAACTCTCTGGACATTGATCTAGGCAAAGAATTCAGGACTAAGACCTCAAAAACGCAAGCAATAATAAAAAAATAGACAAGTCTTAAACTAAAGAAGCTTCTGCAAAGCAAAAGGAACGATCAACAGAGTAAAAATACAATGTGCAGAATGTGAGAAAATATTTGCAAATTGTATATCTTACATGGGACTAATATCCAGAATTTACAAGGAACTCAAATAACAACAAAAACAAATACCCATTAAAAAACTGGCCAAGAACATAAATAGATGTTTTGAAAAAAAAGACATATAACGGCTAACAAGCATGCGAAAAAAATGTTCAACATCACTAATCATCAGAGAAATACAAATTAAAATCACAATGAGATATCATCTTACACCGGTTAGAATAGCTATGAATAGAAATGTTATAAATAATACCTCCTTTAATTTCTTCTGTCCTTTATAGGAATATTGAAAGTACTAAATGACATCATAGATACAAAGCACAGAGCACAATATTAAATTGCCTAAGAACAAAAAAAGAAAAAAGAATAGTTATGTTGGCAAGGGTGTGAAGAAAAAGGAACTCTTATACATTATTGATGGAAATGTAAATTGGTACAACTTCTACAAAAAACAGTATGCAGATTTTTTGAAAGATTAAAAATAGTACCACCATTTGGTCCAGAAATCTCACTACTGGTATGTATGTAAAAAAAAAAAAAAAAAATTATTATACCAAAAAACTCTCTAAACTTGTATGTTTACTGAAGCAGTACTCACAATAGGAAAGACATGGAATCAACCCTCATGTCCATTACCAGATGATTCAACAAAGAAAATCTTGTGTGTGTGTGTATATATACACATGTAAAATATTCCATATAATAAAATAGCACACATAAAATAAAAATATTCCATATAAATATGCAATGGAATAGTATTCACACATAAGAAATAAAATCATGTGTTTGCAGCGACATGGATGGAACTGGAAGCCATTATCTTGGTTGAAACCAGTCAGACACAGAAAGACATATGTAGCATGTTCTCATTTACAAATGCCAGTTAAAGATGTACACATGAATATGAGGTCGGAATGACAGACAAAGGAGGCTAACAGGGGTGGGGCAGTGGGAGGAAGTAGATGATGGTAAATTACTTAATGGGTACAACATTTTATTCAACTGATGAATTTGCCAAAATCCCTGACTTTACCACTATCCCATCAATCCATGTAACAAAATTACACTTGTACGCCATAAATTTATAGCAATAAAAAAGTGCATACAAATTAAATTGCACAGGTAGTATGATCATAGCTATGCAAATACATGTAAAGATTAGAAGAAAAATTAGCAACCTGTGTCAATACATGTGACAATAGTATCTTTATGTAGATATTAAAATGAGTGATTTTATTTCTTATCCTGCTAGTCAGTATTTTTATTCTGAGTATTCGTTATTTTTCTATGGACAAATGCACAGTAAGTGTTATTCAACTTTAAATTCCCCTTGGAAAATTGCAGGTAAATATGCATATAGTATCATATTAAATAAATTAAATATTATATATTTATATATTTGTACATGTTAAATATAAATTAGAACATTATATAAATATATATGTAATATATACATTTTATAAATAGTCAATTTGACATATGACTAAGAATTGGGGTTCCAATATAAGGTCTGTGTTTGAGGCTGGCTTCTCACTTCAAGCACTCTGAGACTTTAGATAAATTATTTTACCCTTGAATCTTAGTTTCCTTATGTGAAAATTCCTGTTATAATAGTGCCTACTTTAATTCCTCCTATCCTTTATAGGAATACTGAAGGCACTAAATAGTATAATATACATAAAGCAGAGAGCAAAATATTAAGTTGCCTAAGAACAAAAGGAAAACAAAATTTGCCAGTGAAGTGGTCAATAAGTCAATGATAATAATAAGTAACATGCCAACATGATGAAAAACATATTAAATTGCCTGAATCCAATTTTTTTTTGTTTTTGTTCTGGGTTTTGAGACAGATTCTCACTCTGTTGCCCAGGCTGGGGTGCAGTGACATGATCTCAACTCACTGGAACCTCCGCCTTCTGGGTTCAAGAGATTCTTCTGCCCCAGCCTCCCGAGTTGCTGGAACTACAGGCACCCACCACCCTGCCCGGCTAATTTTTGTATTTTTAGTAGAGACAGGGTTTCACCATGTTGGTGAGGCTGGTCTCGAACTCCTGACCTCAGGTGATTCACTCACCTGGGTCTCCCACAGTGCTGGGATTACAGATGTGAGCCATGACAGCTGGCTCAAAGTTTTTAACCAGTAGAAAAACAAATATATAGCTCCTTACATTTTAGACTTAATCTAAACTGAATAAATAAAATAGCAAATGTTATTATTAGAAAATATAACTATCCATCTGGGTAAAAAATGAATGTTGGAATAATGATAATAATAATAATTGAAAGTAACTCAAAATTCACCACACTAGGTCACGTCCTCTACCATGAAACTAGAGCCATGTGCTCGACTTTGAAATGTAGCTCAAGAAAACATGTAACAATTCTTTTTCATAAGCTTCTAATTTAGTGGGTACTGTTGAGAAAAACTCTGGTTTGGAGAAGTCAAGTAGGATTTAATAGAGAAATCTAAGCTCTTTGAATTTTCTGTTTCATGTTGTACCTCCATATCTAGTCATTTAAACATTTATGTTTTGTAAAAAGTCTTTTGATCTGATTATGCTTATATGACTGAATTCTTTTATAAAACATGGAAGGTGGTTCACAAATCTTCTCTAGGTGTGCAAAAGGGAACTCAGTGGAGCTGGATGGGGGATGCATTGGACAGAGGGGCAGGTGAACTGGACAGATATCCAGGAATCCAAACAGAAAAACCTGTCTCAATTTGCTGTATAAATTGACCTTTCAAGGAAGATTTGCCTTTAAAGAAATGTTCTTGTGTCAAATTGCTTTAAAACAGCTATTTGAAACCAATGGTCCCCATCCTGTGCACTGGAACACCTAGGGACAGGGATTTATTTCTAGGATTTTTTCTTTTTTTTTTTTTTTTTTTTTTTTTTTTTTTTTTTTTTTTTTTTTTTTTTGAGATGGAGTCTCACTCTGTCGCCCAGGCTGGAATGCAGTGGCACGATCTTGGCTCATTGCAAAATCAGCCTCTTGGGTTCAAGGGATTCTCCGGCCTCAGGCTCCTGGGTCACTGGGACTACAGGCCTGCACCACCATGCCTGGCTAATTTTTGTAGTTTGCCATGTTAGCCAGGCTGGTCTACAACTCCTGACATCAAGTGATGCACCCGCCTCGGCTTCTTGAAGTGCTAGGATTACAGGCATGAGCTGCCATGCCCCGCCTCTAGAGTTTTTAAACCATGTGCACACTAAAGATTACCTGAAGACCTAAGGAAAAATCACATGGTCTACATGTGTGTGAGATATTTTTCAAATATTTACAGTTGATATTATGTTTAATAAAACATTCATTTAGGTCAATGAATATTTCCCCAATTCACAGGTGAGAAAGCATAGTTATTAGCAAGTGAGGGTTGGTAAACCTTGAATTGTTTCTTTTTTGGTGAGATGAGAAGATATAGATTTTATAAACATGGATATATATTGAAAAATTTGAGAATAGTAGGTCAATTATTTTTACAGAGCCATAAAATGTGTTGACCTTTAGATGTCATTGATTATCCAAATATACTTTCCAGTGCTTTATTACTTTAGGTTTTAGGAATAACAAATATTTTACTGCTGAAATACAATTACAAAATATAGTTGATAAAATAATAGCTTTCCTGAAAGGGGAAAAGTGTACTGAGTACTGTTGAGAAAACTCTGGTTTTGGAATGTCAAACAGGATTTAATAGAAAAATCTAAGTTCTTTGAATATTCCGTTTAAGGTTGTAATTCCGTATCTAGTCATTTAAACATTTATGTCTACATATTGTGAGCCTACTCTTTCAAAATTAGTATGTTACAGTAAGTTGGTATCTGAAGATAGTATTAGTTTCAATAGACTCTTTTGAAAATGTATTGTTATCTTTGTGATGAGAGGAGGACAACGAGGTGGTGTGTGTCTGTTATGTAGTTGGGAGAAGTGAATATTATTTAGTTTGCCAGGTTTTAAATTACTAGCTGAGGTTAATATATATTTCTACTCATGTTTCTCTCTCTCTCCAAACATATGCACAAAATCATACATATATTCACATACCTACTCCCACCAACTTTAGTACCTATTAATGTGCCCCAAGGTCACAGATGAATCAAACACTGAAAAGGAAACTTTTAGAAAATACTGATGAAAGCACACCAAACTAGTTAGAAAACTAAGAATATTAAAAGTTTAAAGTGGATGAAAGGAGAATAAAGGAAGACCTTTTGATCTGGTTTGGGCCTGTAATCAAAGCTATGAGAAATGGACATCAAGACAAGGACCAAAGGAAAAGTTAATCTTTTTATCCAGAAGGCTCACTTCCACTCTCTTGCCTTCATTTCGTGCTTTCTTGAATAGTCAGTGCTCTTATTATGCATCCTTAATGCAGTATCCCTTCACCTGGGGCAAATCATAATCTGGGCTGTGACCTTCAAGGGAATGCCCCATTTTTAAGTCAACGAAAGCTTTTCTGGTTTTGCAAATTTACTTACAAATCTACTGCAGGAAACATCAAATATAAAACAAATGGCTGAAACAGTCTCTTAACCTTGAGTTCATCCCGAATGTTTATCTTTTATGATCTAACTTTTTACCAAATATAGCCAGGGGATACTTCTTTGGCATCTTACAGTATAAAGTCATAAAGTCAGAGAGATGATCAAGCCAGTTTCTCTCTAGTGTGTAATTTAAAGGTTTAAAAGATAGCACAAGACTGAAGCAACATACTATTTATCTTTCTGTCTAGTATACACTATGAAACAGAAAGTCCAGCCTTCATTAGAGTGAATATTGTAAACCTTCATAGATTTCTATCTCTTTCAAACTAAACATATAAATGGCACTTGTTTAGTTTTCCAAGTTTTAAAATTTCAACCTGAATATTATTTGGGCACTTTTCATTATAAAGTGAACTTCAAACAAAATAATTAGTTTCAGTTCACATTTCTAAAAAAATGAGTATAATGAATTCCTATTTTGTGATTTGTCAGGAAGTTCTTTCAAAAGAACTTTAATGGCATTAGAAAATAAAATAATGAGATTTTAAAATAAATGAAAATTATTCCAAATTGATATATACTAATTGATTGTACTGCAACGCAGTATAAAACACTTTTTCCTCTTATAGGAAACAATTATTTTTAATTGACTGATTGGAAAGTGGGTGCAGCCCACAAAGGGCAAGCCGAAGCAGGATGGGGCATCGCCTCATCCAAGAAATGCAAGGGGTCAGGGGATTTCCCTTTCCTAGACAAGGGAAGCCATGACAGACTGTACCGGGAAAATCGAGACACTGCGACCTTAAACTCTGTGCTTTTCCAAAGGTCTTAGCAAATGGCACACCAGGAGATTATATCCCGCGCCTGACTTAGTGGGTCCCACATCCATGGAACCTTGCTCACTGCTAGTCTGAGATCTAACTGTGCTGAGGCAAGCCTGGCTGGGGGAGGGGGAATCCACCATTGCTGAGGCTTGAGTAGGTCAACAAAGTGGCTGGGAAGCTCCAAATGGGTGGAGCCCAACGCAGCCCAACAAGGCCCACCTGCCTCTGTAGACTCCACCTCTTGGGGCAGGGCATAGCTGAACAAAAGGCAGTAGACACTTCTGCAGACTAAAATGTCCCTGTCTGGCAGCTCTGAAGAGAGCAGTGGTTCTCCCAGCACGGTGTCTGAGCTCTGGGAACAGACAGACTGCCTCCTCAAGTGGATCCCTGACCTCCCTGTAGCCTAACTTGGAGACACCTCCCAGTAGGGGCTGACTGACCCCTCATACAGCCGGATGCCCCCCCAGGATGAAACCTCCAGAGGAAGGATCAGGTAGCAATATTTGATGCTCTGCAATATTTGCTGTTCTTCAGCCTCTGCTGGTGATACCCAGGCAAACAGGGTCTGGAGTGGACCTCTAGCACACTCCAACAGACCTGTAGTTGAGTGATCTGACTCTTAAAAGGAAAACTAACAAACAGAAAGGAATAGCATCAACATCAATAAAAAGGACATCCACACCAAAACCCCATCTGTAGGTCACCATCATCAAAGACCAAAGGTAAATAAAACCACAAAGGTGGGGAGAAACCAGAGCAGAAAAGCTGAAAATTTTTTTTTTTTTTTTTTTTTTTTTTTTTTTT
>NW_016808114.1:616834-669511 GCF_001698545.2 Rhinopithecus bieti
AAACAAGTTTACAAGAAAAAAGCAAATAACCCCATCAAAAAGTGGGCAAAGGATATAAACAGACACATTACAAAAGAAGGCACTTATGCACCCAACAGACATATGAAAAAATGCTCCTCATCACTGGTCATCACAGAAATGCAAATCAAAACCACAATGAGATACCATCTCACACCAGTTAGAATGGTGATCATTAAAAGTCAAGAAACAACAGGTGCTGAAGAGGATGTGGAGAAATAGGAATGCTTTTACACTGTTGGTGGGACTGTAAACTAGTTCAACCATTGTGGAAGACAGTGTGGTGATTCCTCAAGGATCTAGAACTAGAAATACCATTTGACCCAGCCATCCCATTACTGGGTATATACCCAAAGGATTATAAATCATGCTGATATAAAGACAAATGCACATGTATGTTTATTGTGGCACTATTCACAATAACAAAGACTTGGAACCAACCCAAATGTCCATCAATGATAGACTGGATCAAGAAAATGTGGCACATATACACCATGGAATACTATGCAGCCATAAAAAAGATGAGTTCATATCCCTTGTAAGAAGGTGGATACAACTGCAAATCATCATTCTCAGCAAACCATTGCAAGGACAAAAAATGCATGCTCTCACTAATAGGTGGAAATTGAACAATGAGAACACTTGGACACAGAAAAGGAAACATCACACACTGGGGCCTGTCGTGGGGTCGGGAGATGGGGGACTGATAGCATTAGGAGAAATACCTAATGTAAATGATGAGTTAATGGGTGCAGCACACCAACATGGCACATATATACATATGCAACAAACCTGCACGTTGTGCACATGTACCCTAGAACTTAAAGTAAAATAAAATGTTAAAAAATGGAAATCACCTTAATGATATACAGAAAATGAAGACATATTTGTGAAAGAGAATCTACTAAATCTCAGTGGTAAGAACAGGGAGAGTCCCTGGCCTCTGAGTCACAACACACCCCCTTATTTATCACATCCTCCACTCAGCATATGGAAATTCCCCTTTGAAGGGCAGGTACAGCCCATATGATAGGGATCCCTCCTTCTAAAGTGCAAGAAATATAAGTCTTCTGCATTTTTTATGCCTCCTTCACTTTAGAAAGGCTAAAGTCCAGGAAAATGTGGTCAGACTCTCAGGTGTTTTCTCCTCTACCCAGCACCCATTCATGGTATGGAGGCCTTACTCCAGGGATGGCAGGCCAAGAACATGGGGGCTCAGATTATCCTTACCTCAACTCACTCACAGGGATAAGGATCCACACTGGAAGAGAAAAGTCAAGAAAACCAGAGGCTGTTGCCCCTTTCCAGTGTCCTGGTAACAAAGTGAGTGTGCCATTCTGAGGATAAGCAGGCCACTGTCACAGATATGAGTCCAGAGAACATGGCCAGACATGTTGCCAAGGGAAAGAGGACATTAAAACACAGATATATGTAACTATATCTGTGGAAACTAGCTTTATTTGGGAAAAATGTGTGAAAAGTTCAAGCTTAAGAGTACTTCTCAAAAGAGTAGAGACTTGGGTGGGTTGTGAGCAATTAGGAACCCTGTGACAGCCACCGTCAAAGCCTGATAGTTTACCAGCATTAAAAGAAAACCTTAGCTGAGTTCAACTGAACAGTTTAATTGAGCAAAGGGTAGTATTCAAGTGTAAAAACATTTGCTTGTTGGATTGCATCAAAGACACCATTGCCAATGGTAAGTAGAGAGATGTTAACTCCTGGTAGGCTGTAGCATCATTATTATCAAATAGTTCTTTGGTGAGTCAGAAGGCTCTAAAAGATGATCATTTAGAGTGGACACTTTACATGAAACCAGAGTACCTGTTACATGTCTAAGTTCTCAGATGACAGTCTCTTAACTAGGGAAGTGAAAAACACATTACTAAGATTGAAACCAGCTTATCTGAGAAGCTATGTTCCTGTTTGTGGCTGAAATTTACAGTGGGACATCTTATATAAAAGTAGTGTCCAGTCTACTGTTAATCGGGGTGGCAAATTGTATTTCCCAATGATGGCTACAAGTTGACAGGTAAAATATAAAGATATAGATATTCCACAAAGGCATAAATACAGATAGATATACACCCCAGCTTATATCTTATTCCTACGTATTTTGCTGACACGTCTTCCACTGAGATTCCACTGAGAATACTATCTTTGCTTCCACTACTCTCCTTAAAACTAGAAGAAAAAAAGAAATAGACAAATTTTTCAAGTATAATTGGAAACTTCAACACCCACATTTCAGCAACTAATAGAATTACTACCTAAAAATTATGTAAGAATATAGACCATCTGAACAACATATGCTACCGACCAGACCTAATTGACATATGTGGAACACCTAACGACAGAATGCACTTTTTTTCAAATTCCCATGAAACATATACCAAGAAAAAAACATTATTCTATCTTGAGCTATAAAACAAATATAAACAAGAGGATCCCTAAACATGTGGAAATTGAACAATGCACTTCTAAATAATCCGTGGATTAAAGTGGAAGACTCAAAGGATGTTTTTAGCCACTGAACTAAAATGAAATTTCACCATATCACAAACTATGGGATGCAACAAACGCAGGGCTGATTGGAATGCATTGCAATGAGAAAAGATCACAAAGCAATAAGCTGTTTCTAACTCAAGAACTAGGAAAAAAGAAAGCAAAATGAACCAAAAGCAAGAAAGAAGGATAAAAGATAAGAACAAGATCTGTGAAACTGAAAATAGGAAATAGTAGAGTAATAAAACAACATTAATATACCCTCATAAGCAAAAAGAGCTAGTATCTAGAATATATGAAGAAAATTCAACAGTGAAAAAAGGCAAACTAAATAGAAAATGGGCAGAAGTCATGAATAGAGATTTTACCAAAGTCACATAAACAGATGAAAATATGTTCAACATCATTACCCATCAGGGATGTATGAATAAAAGTCACATGAGATCACTATAAACTTATCAGAATGGCTATTTAAAAAAATAATGATAGCAACAAATTTTGATGAGGATTTAAAGAAACTGAATCACTCATACATTGCTATTATAACCACTGTAGGAACCAACCAGTTTGGTGTTCCCTGTGAACCTGAACTTTCAATTTCTTTTAGACCTAGCAATTGCGTTCCTGGGCATTTATCTGCCAAAAAATGATAACTTATGTTGACACAAAAAGTTGTGTATGGAATGTTCATAGCAGCTTTATTTGTAGCAACTAAACCTTAGAATCAACTTAGATATCTTTCAACAGGTAGAACATGCATGCCATGTAATGCTACTTGGCAAAATAAAGTAGCTAATCTAATGAGGCACTCAACAGTTAGAATAAATCCCCAGGGAATTACAGTGAGTGATAAAGGCAAATCTAAAAGCATCATATACTGTATGATTCCATTGATGTACATTTTTCTGTAGCATTTCGAAAATGACAAAATTTTACAAATAGAGAAGAAGGTAGTTAGAGATGGAGAAGGAGAGAGTTGGGTGTGGTTATGAAAAGTATAATTTGAAGTATCCTGATTGTGTTGAGTCGGTTCAGAATCTTTATTGTGATGGTAGATACAGGAACCTGCACAGGTGATAAAATTACATAGAACTTAATACACACACACACACACGAGTGCAAGTAAAACTGAGGAAATCTGAATAAAATCAGTGGATTTCACCAATCTCATTATCCTAGTTGTGATATTACAATATGGTTCTGCAAAATAACACAGGGCATAGTATATACATTATTTCTCAGTGTTATTTCTTACAACGGCATGGAATTGAATAATTATCTAAAAGAAAAATTTGAAAAACTCAAAATAACACAGAGAAGACTGTGATTGTCACAACCAACAAAATAATGTAAAGTTATGCTATTTGACTTCAGAGGCTGGATCTCTCTCTCTCTCTCTCCCCCTCTCTTTCTTTCTCTCTTCCTCTACACGTACATTTGCAGCTCTGAGATACCCTGTAAAAAGTTTAACTTCCCTGAAACTGCCATACTGGGAAGACCAAGAGAAACAAGAAAATACCTGAAGAATCCCACTGTTCTATTTTTCAACTATTTGAGTCTTTCAAGTCTCAGTGATAGGTATGAGTCGTGGAGTTATTATCATCTCTGAGGACAACTCTCAACCAACAGGAGGTAGAGCGTTGTGGATACATGCACTGTTCTTTCCAGTGCTTAATGAAATAATTCTGACCTATATGTACAAAGTGGAATTTCCACAACTGTAATGTTAATATATGCTATATAAACTTTTTCCTTTCCCTCTTTTTTTCCTATCTTCCTCACTTTTTTCTGTTTCCTTGGTTTAACTTTCAGGTAATCTAACTATTTCTAACTATTTTTCTTCAAGACTGATTTTTTAATAATTAAAACTCAAATCAAGACATCTTCAGGAGAATGAAAGAGTAAATTGAATTTTATACAGGGTGATATTTCAGCAAAGAACCAAACATGTTGGTCAAGTCCTGCAGGAGATAAGGAGGAAAACTATGCAGATGTCTCAGAGCACAGCATTCCAGCTAGACAAATGTGCAAGCATTAGCAGGTACAAAAATGCTCAGAGGTAGGAGGTTGACAAGAAGTCCAAGAAGAGAATGGTTGGGTTAGACTCTGTAGGATTAGATTTTTATGATATGAGATTGGTGTTAGAGATAAGGAATCACGGTGCCATGAGAAGTGTGCTACGGATTATTGTCAGGATTTTAGTTCTTACTAAGATTAAGATAATAATATGTTGGTAAGTACTAAAGAGGAAATTATAGGATGTAATTTATACTGTTTTAAAGTATCATATGGCTACTTTATGAAAAAAACTAATGAAAAACAAATGCATTAGTGGGAAAAATTGGGGGGAGACTTTAAATATCAAGCTGAAAATATGATGAAAAGAGCTGGAATCAAGTTTGTAGCAGAATCATTTTGGACAAATATCATTAGAAATGGTAAATTTGGAATGGGGACATAATATAAAGAGAAAATGAAAGCATTATTCTGCACTTTTGAGGGGAGTAAATAGAATTGAGTTGACAATTACTAAAATGGGAGACTTGTTCAATCTGTAGGTTAAACAAGTTTAGAAGGCATGAATGGACATATTAATTTGGAGATATCTATTATATATTCAAATGAAGTATCTGATAAGCAGTTGAAGATATAAACCTGGAATTCTGGGAAGTAGCCACGGCTGGATGTACACCTATTCAAATCATAAGATTATAGAATAAATAAAAGCCATGAGTGGGCATACTCATACTGAGAAGAAATTCTGATAACACAGAAAAGAAGTCCAAGAACTGAGCTCTAAACTTATTTCACATAAAGAAAATGTTACGGAGGGTAAGAAAAATGGTACAAGTGAGGTTGAGAAGTAGTCAGTGAGATAAGAAAAAAAAGCAGACGATTCTCTTTCTATAATAGTAAAAAACATTTTTCTAAGAAGCCCTGATGAAATATGTCTAAATCTACTGAAACATCATGTAAGATAGTTTACTACTAAATTTCGTATTGTGGAAATCATCATTAGGGACCTTTTCCAATATTGATGGAAAGGTGTGGTGGGGGGTACACCAGATTACAATGGTTTTAAATAGAAAACAATTGAAACTGGCAAGCTCGAACAACTCTGCAGAAATCTGCTGAAAATCCAAGGTGAATAAATTGCATTTCCAGTATTCTCTTTCTCCAAGAAACCATGTTAGAGGATTTATTATAACTCTCGACTTACAAAAGAGGAGCCTGAGGCTTTGGCAAATTAATTTATTGAAGTTCCTGAGAGAATATATCTATAGGTTCTACTACTTGCTTAATGTGGTTTAAACATATTTCTAGATAAATTCCATGCAGATTGCAATTTTATTGCTGCCATTTCATTTATATGTCTCTCTATCCTCACCTTTTCCTCTGACTTTCTAAGAATTTCTTTTAGTGCAAAACTCTAAAAATTGGATTCAGTAAAGTTGCAAAAGAATGTGGGGCAGTGTATTTCATTGTAATCAGAAAAACATCTTGCACTGTTAGACAATGAATGATTGATCATTCATTCATTCTTATACATAATCCCTATGCATGATCTGATTTCACTTTAGTAAAAACTATACCAATTATTTTGAGCTGCTCCTTTGCTATTTACAATATCAAGAGGATTACTTTAGATCTTTCATGCATTTGTGTACTGAGTTGCTTATTATTACAATAACATAAAACATTCATGAGATTGTGCTGAGCCTAAAAACAAGGACAAGTCTTAAAGTTTTAAGATTTTAAGTATTTAAATTTTAAACAAGCCTTAAAAGTTCTGAGTGTTAGGTCAAGTGAAACAATACCAGTTTGCCCAAAGCATGAAGAGAAGGAAACAAGACCGTCTCTAATAAGAAAGTGATAAGTTGGAAGAATGGCCAGAGACACTGATAAGGATGATTCATTATCTTGATTATTCAGATTTTAGGTAAATTTATGATTCATAGACAATATTTGGAAATACGGGAATTTTCTATTTTGCAGCAGAACACTTTTCTGTTGAATATCCATTCATTCAGCAAACATTTATTGTGCTCTTGTGACTCATATATTCTTTCATTCAACAAATATTTATTGATTGCCTACTATATGCCAAGTGTTGTGCTGGACATAAAAGAGAAAACAATAAAAAGCCAGATATAGTCTGTCATCATGGACTTAACCCATAGTGGGAAGAAAAACATTGAAGTATTTAGTTATAGAACAAGAAATTTAGTACACTAAATGAAGCCTAATCATATTAATCAGTTTTCTTTGTTTATTATATTTTTTTAGGTATATTATTCCAGAACACCAGGAAGAAGTTTCTGTAAAAGTGAAGATACCTCAGAGACTGGTGTCTGTTGTTAAATGGAAAGAGTGGCACAATGACAGAGGACTGGTGTTCTGTTCTGTTTCTACAAAACTTTACCCTACTTACTCAGGGCTAATTCAATAGCAGGTGTGTGATTGCACGTGATTTGGCCTAAAATTTTTGTCATTTATCATTTGTCACGGGTCCATTTTGAAGCATCTGTTTGCTTGTCTGCAGGTAATTTGTGATTTGTCAAAAACATTAGGAGCAGTTGACACAAATCATGTGTGGCCTGGTGAATGCCTTTGTATTTATTGGAGCTTTAGTCCTTTCTGTTTGTTATTATTTAAAATACATCTGTGGAATCACACAAGAAGGTCAAGATCAGTGTAGGGAATAGATCACACTGATTAATTTCAAACTTTAAGGAGATAAGTAGATTCATATAAATATACACTTGATAGTTGACTCAATTATAGTATGTCATTCTACATAGTGCATTAAGTATTTTTAAGTACTTAATTCTAGAATCAGACTGTATGAGATTATGCTCCAGCTCTATCATTCACTAAAAGGAGGAGAAAACTATATATATAGTTTCCGACCATCTTATTAGAGATGATCTTGTTTCCTTGTTTCCTCTCTTCATGCTTTGGGCAAACTGGTATTGTTTCACTTGACCTAATACTCAGAACTATATAACTATATATATGTAACTATATATAACTATATATAACTATACACACACACACACATATATGTGTGTGTGTGTGTGTGTATATATATATATATATAGAGAGAGAGAGAGAGAGACAGAGAGAGAGAGAAGAAACAAATGCTCCTAAAAACTTGGGACATTTACTATCCAAGGAACAACCATCTACATTTGGTGAGCAAATGGCAGATACACTGGTTCCCACTAAGTTACTAGAAGGCACAGGTTTTAGAATCATCAATAACAGACAAAATCAAGTTTTTATTTTTAAAAAATGAGATAACTTTCCCAAAAGGTAGGTCTCCTGGGCCTGAGTTATTTTATAGCAGAAGCCAGTGGAAGAAACAAATACAGCCTAGGACTGAAAATGCCTACTCACAAGGGGTTATGTCAATAAAATTATTTACTTTAAGGCAAGAATGATAGGAAAACAACAACAAAAACAATAGCACCTATAGATTATATGTGTGTGTAGGTGTGTGTGTGTACATATATATATATCACACATTCATCACATTTATTCTTACAACCTAAGAATCTAGAATTGGATGCTATTACCAATTCTCTTGAAGAAGGAAGTGAGGGACAGAGAGATTAAATGCTATATTCTAGGATATACCTTTAATATTTAATTTCTCTCTGGTGTTTCCCTATACTTTCAGGAACATTCAGTAGATTTTTGAAACAGTTATACTTTCTACTTGAGTTATTTCCTTCTCAACCACAGGTAGGTTTAGTATTGTTTCCAAGGACTGTTTGCTTTTCTTCTTTTAAGTTTTCATTTCTAAGCCATTAATTTTTTAACATTCCACTCTAGACTTAATGTAGCTGATTCCCTCATAGTGAGTAATATGAAATGTATGCTTTTTGAGTCATGTGCTTAATTTAAGATAATATACCAAGCTGTATTATTTATTTCTCCCATTGCTATGAAGAAATACCTGAGACTGGGTAATTTACAAAGGAAAGAGGTTTAATTGGCTCATGGCTCTGCAGGCTATACAGGAAGCACGGCACTGGCACCTGTTCAGCTTCTGGGGTGGCCTCAGGAAACTTACAATTATGGTAGAAGGCAAAAGGGTATCAAGGCATCTCACATGGTGGAAGCTAGAGTAAGAGAGAGAGTGGGGAGCTGCTCCACACTTTTAAACAACCAGATCTTTTGAGAACTCCATCAGGAGAATAGCACCAAGGAGATGGTGCTAAACTAATTATGAGAAATCCACGCCCATGATTGGATCACCTCCCAACTCCAACACTGGAGATTACAATTGGAGAATGAGAATTGGGTGGGGACACAGATTCAAACCATATCAGGAGGCAAAACAATCAGACACATTAAATTCAATATAACAATAACATTTTAAAATAAAAAGCTGAGTTGCATGAAAGTAAAAGGTAGCCTCAGCATACTAAAACAAAACACAATTTGAACTTAAAGATGATGAACTAAACACAATAGAAGGACATAAGGTTTTTGGCTATACAAAGAAGAGAGTTGAAACTGAGCTGTGTTATTAAGTCAAGCTAAGGTTCTACCCTTCTAATTAAAGTAATAGCTAGAAAAAAATATATGTATATAAATTGTTCACTGACAAAAGTGAGAAATTTTGTCTGCCTAGCCTGTCACTGAACAGAATGCTCTTTCTGACTGTGAATATATTCAAATATTTGTGGTCTTTGCCCCTGTTAAGTCCCTCTGTCAGCCCTTTCCTTGTGGGTGCATTGTCACACTTTCTGCCTAATTTCTGCTGGTCTCAGTTGCTTTGGGCCACAAGTACGTGCAATTTGGAGTTTATGTTTCTATTGTCTCCTGACTTAGCACTAAAGATTTTACTCCCCTTATCCTTCTGTAAACATTTCACGTGGAAAGGTGGAAAGAATCAGAACTAAGTTACTGATTTGCAATTACCAAATAGGATGACCCTATATCAGGATTTTCAAAGATAACTAACCCAGCCTTTTGTCCAGAGTGTTGTATAGCCAGAAATCAAATTCCTCTCTAATCTTGTTTGCATTTTTCCATTTACCTCTTTAACACTGTCTCTTTTGTCACACTACTTGTTTGTTTTTTTTTGTTGTTTGTTGGTTTGTTTGCCTAACTTTGCTGTTCCCCAGACATGTTTTGTGGTACTTTTTGCTCCACATTCAGAAGTCAGGTCAACACCTTAGACTGGTTTATATATCAAAATCTAGAAGCCAGACCTCCACTTGTCAAAGAAAAGATTTAGGAGAATAAATACTTCAAAAAACTATCAAAAAGGTACAGCTTAAAATCTGTAAAAACACTGATGCCAGATGTACCTAATTGTATTATTAATAGGAATAGGAGAATGACATTTACCACTGCTCCCTAACCTTTACAATTCGTGTAACACTGATCAGACTTGTACAGCTGTGCCCAGATGCCTCTAGAGGTGAGCTCACCATCACCTAGCATGCATGTGTTTTCTGTGGGCACACTGGAAGTCCCCAGAACAGTATTTGAGAATCTCTGCCACAGAATAAATAAATTTGGAGTTCACTGAGGTGTTTTTGTGATATTAGTTATCTCTTAATTCCTATAATTAATTAGTATATTCAAAGTGTTTTCAGCAAGTGACTTAAGAGTAGCCTTTAACATTTTCAACATTTATCTGACATTTTTCTTTCTGTGAATAGTTTATAAAGAATAAAATAGATCTTTTGTACAAATTTGAAGGTTAGGGAGAGGCAGTCTCACAAAACCGTTAAAAAAGTCTCATAATAAAACTTCACAAATAATTTGCACTGAAAATAAAGCAAGTTAGAATATAGATATGTAAATTATGCCATTCAGTAGGCATTTGTTAATCACTAAGAGATTGGCAAGTTCACTGCCTCATGGAATTTGCATGCTAATTAGAGAGAACAGAAAATGTTCAAATAAAACAATACACAGCACATATTAAATAATGATACTATTATGCACATCCTAGTCTCCCAAAATTGTTTTATGAAGTTGGAGAACATTTTCTATTTTCAATATTAGTGATATCCTATTATTTTTATTCTTTTGTTTTATATTTTGGCCTTTTCAGCAGTACATTTTCAATTGCTAAATGAGTTAATTTGACTTTATTTAAAAACTCTTGGATCAAGGAAAACGTCATGTCTAGCTTATATTGAAGTATTTCCTTTTCATTCTGAGAGATCTTTTCTGTTTTCTTTTCTTTTCATTTTTATTAAGGTTAGTGTTAGCTGTTGAAGTCCTGTTTCTTGAATCTATTTGTTGTATAACTATCTTATCTTTTTTATAGCTAATTCAAGATAAGCAAAGAACCAATTTCCAGAGCTTTCCCTGGAAAAACCCTGAACTGACCCTTGAAAAAAAAAATATGTCTTACTTTATATTAGAGCTCCAGCTTGAGAGAGAGAACAAGAAAGAGTGCCATATGCAATCAATTCTTGCAACATTTCCAGAATAATCACGTTCAGATAAGAAATGGATTCAGTTATTTGCTCTTTGTCAATAAACTAGTGAATAAAATATGCAAAAGCTGAAATACAGAATTACAGCCTGGGCATGGTGGCGGGCACCTGTAATCCCAGCTGCTGGGGAGGCTGAGGCAGGAGAATGGCGTGAACCCGAGAGGCAGGGCTTGCAGTGAGCCAAGATCGCACCACTGCACACCAGCTTGGGCGACAGAGTGAGACTCCATCCCCTCCAAAAAAAAAAAAACAAAAAACTTTGGCATAGCCATTTAGGTCATGTGTCCCAGGCCCCATAGTTAATAAATAGAAGATCTAGGATTTGGATCCAATTAACTCACTCCAGAGACCCAAGTTAGATGACTATTAGTTACAGCTTCCCAATATGTGTAGGCAGGAGAAGAGAATGTGCAAACAATAGGTACAGGAGTGAGGACTGTTCAATTATTCATAAATATTAATGGAATATTTTTGCTGTGCCAACACAAAAAGTGTAGACTTGTAAGCCTGTGCTTCTGGGAAGATGGTGGAACAAATCATGAGAACATGGGATTTGGTATTAATAAAAGATGCATTACATTTTCAATCATGGTTCTTGGGCTATTCAGGCGGAGGTATCCATCAAATTGTTAGGTGGACTATTGTGCTTTCAGGAAAGGGGTACATCCGGAGGATGTAACAGAGAAAAGTATCATCATATGGTTGAAGTTGTGGACACAGATGAATTTGCAGTGAAAAAAATGTTTAGGCTTATGTGAAAAATGAACCCAAGGCTGCATTCCTAGCAAATGGAGACATGTAAAGAGAATTGCAGTAATATAACCCACTAGGTAGAAAAAAAAAAGTAGACTGAAATATGTTGATAAACAAGACACAGAACAAATAATAAGGGAATAAAAGAGTACCCTTTTGTCTGGGAGCAGCATTCCAAGATTACAACTAAAAAGTACACATTAGCTATGTCAAATAGGAAAGATATCCTGGGTGATCTTGGCAAAACAATTTCAAAGGTATTGCTTTAGAAAGCTGAAGAATCATTTAATTAGTGTAAGGAAATAAATGACGCTGAGGATGAGACGCTGTTATAAAAATTATTTCCAGAATCTTTTCTTAAAACAAACAAACAACAACAACAAAAAAAACAAGTTGGTGAAATGGCTAGAGGGGGCTATGCACCAGAGATAAGGTTTTGTTTTTTTGTTTGTTTGTTTGTTTGTTTGTTTTTAAAGAAGAAAAATGTTGAAGGTGGGGTTTGCCAGCTGATTTTATGAGCAGGAGCCAATGGTATTTTAAGAATCTGCTTTTGAAGTCATTTTATTGCACCTTTTGATGGATACATTATTATTTGCATATTTCTCAGATGCATATTATACTGGGTTGGTTTTAACTGCCCCCAACCCATTTACAATCCATCACACATGCAGAGACACAGACATCTACTTGTATGCACACACAGCACAAAAACAAAACAATCAAACAAGCAAGAAGCTATCATACACGATCTCACATATGAATCTATATGCCAATACCAAAACGATTACTAGGTTGATTGATCATTATTCAATATATATTCACGAAGTTCCTAGAGTGTCTCTTGGAGGTGACAAGAAGAGAGTTGTGAGCAAGAAACCCAAATCTCTACTCTTTTACCTTTACATTCTATTTAGAGAAGAGAGAATAAAGAAATAAAGAAAGTTAAATAGAATGATAACTAATTACAGGAGCCATGAAGAAAATTTAACAAGGTCAACAGGATACAGAGTAATGAGAAGGGAAGGTACTTTACTGAGGCCATAACCATGGGACTGGCTGTTCTAAGCAAAGTGTCACCAAGGGCAAGGCACGGAGGGGCTTTGTGAGAAGGACAGGATGAATGTGACCTGAGAGTACGGGAATCCTGAGGATCTATGAGCATGGAAGTTAGATGGTTAGCTAGGGACCACTCTGCAAATTCTCACAGCCAATGGTAAGGAATTTATTTTATTTTAGTTGCAATCAAATATAAAAAGAGTGCAAATCAGACGAGAGCCTTGAAAATTACATATTGTGTTTGATTTTGTGGATGCTATAGATGTATATTAGACATTTGAATGTGTCATAGGTATAGTTTTGCGTTCTTGTAAGTGAGAATGTTAATAAGGAGTATTATCAGAACAAATAATAATTTTAAACCTGATTTACTTTTTGTTATCTTACGGAAATTGAAATAGAGTTGCATTAATTTGGGTAGAATTAAAGAGCTTTTCTATTTCATATGTTTACCACGTTGTTTTCAAATCAGTCATTGAAATCATCCACGTATGAGATTGAGGTCAACTCCTAACAAAATTAGAGTCATCCACAGCACAACCCGAGCTCAGACACTTAAAGATGCTATCATTGAAAATGTTTTTTAAAGGATTTTCAAAGAACTAAAAGAGTTATTTTGATATTTTCTCTTAATCTTCATAAAATTCTAATAACTGAAGAATAGCTCAGAATGTAGAAAAAAATGTGAGATAATACTGGATTTAACAAGGTGAAAGTCTCTTTAGAGACTCCCAAATCTTGAAAAGGGTTTCCTTAGTTTTTGCTTTTATTGTAACTACATTAGGTGCAGAATTACCCAGTAGTGGCATCTTACATCACTATAAAAATCCTGTTTTTGGCCGGGCGCGGTGGCTCATGACTGTAATCCCAACACTTTGGGAGGCCGAAGTGGGCGGATCACAAGGTCAGGACATCGAGACCAACCTGGCTAACACGGTGAAATCCCGTCTCTACTAAAAATACAAAAATTAGCCGGGCACGGTGGCAGACACCTGTAATCCCAGCTACTTGGGAGGCTAAGGCAGGAGAATCTTTTGTACCCAGGGGGGTGGAGGTTGTAGCAAGCTGAGATCGCGGTACTGTACTCTAGACTGGGTGACAGAGTCAGACTCTGTCTCAAAAAAAAAAAAAAAAATTCTATTTTTTTTTCTGCTTGTGACTAATACTCTTTGAACAATATTTTAAGAAACACAGTGTGTGAGTTGCTATATTAAAATAAACAGCATTGCATTATGTCACCTTTCCTTTTGGTGTATTATACAGCGCTTCCAAGATGTTCTAATGAATAGCAGATGAGATGTGTCTCATAACAAATAGGTTAGTGTACATTCTCTCCTTGAACTCTATTTTCAACCTCTATTAATCCTAATGTGAGTTATGTCTTCTATGTGGGCTTTAAATATATCAACCACTGTAAAAATTACATGCAATGAAAATCAGCATTTGGTGATGAAAATATTTTGTATAATACAAGAAATAAGCAATGGGAATGGACTCGAAGTAATTATTACATGCCAAAATCTAGTTTTTTCTTTCTTGCTTTGAGCAACACTTTCCTTTAAACCCCTTGTTAGAAGATTAACGTAAAAATTTTTCTTGTGATGGTTCTAAAAAGCTGAAGTTATAATTGAATTATTTTCTTTAAAATGACTGATGTGACATTAGTAATTTATCCTTCTCTCTCATTCATCTCCAATATACCACACAGGTAAATGGCTTTGAACAGGTTTGGGACTTAACAGATGCTGTAGTCCAGTTTAACTTATCAGAAAGATGTAATTAAAATTTTTTTTTTACTAAAATTATCTGATATGCTTTTCATGTCATAGACAGATTCTTACTGACAGGATGTGGAAATGCCTGCTTGCGCCAATTTATTTTCTCCATGAGTTTGCTATATTACCTGAAATTCTTTTCATTAAAATCTCTTTTTGATCAAAGCATTGTGCCTCTAGATGGCTCTTTTAAAGTAAGGTTAATGCAAAATCTCAATTCATTATTTAATCTGTTACGTGATATCAAATACCAAAGTGAGAAGCAGAAATTTAGACACACCTCCAAGGCAATGAAACTCAGAAAAAAAAAAAAAAAAAAAAAAACTTTGTGATAAGAAAAGGGAAAAGATGGATTTTTTTGTTTTGTATTTTCTATCCAGGTGAGCATAGCTACTCTGAGGATGTAAGACATTAGGTGTATGCGCAGGTATTGTGTATGTGTGGGTGACAAACTTTGCCCATCCTGTAACATTTCTTCCTTTTCCATCTGAAGAAATGATGTTTGCTTATGCAAGTATTTGTCCTTCACCCCAAATAGAAGACAATGAACTATTATATTTAGAAAAATACAGTGTAATTGCCATAGCCAAGTCTTCAAAGTGAAGTTGTGGACCCTTAAGTGCACACGAAATCTTGGGGACAAATTTATGTTAGGACAGGGATTTTTTATCTCAGCCCTGTTGACATTTTGGGCTGGATTATTCTTTGTTGTAGGTGACTGTCTTGTGCGTTGGAAATGTAGCAACATGCTGCTCTTGCCAAACACCAGTAGCACCCCCATCCAAACTCCGGACACCCAGAATTGCCTCCCTCTGTTCCCACATGTCCTCTGGAAGGGAGACAAAATTGTTTCTCTTCTAGAATCAGTAGTTTAGAAAAATCAACTTCTAGATGCTTCACCGCTACATAAGGTGTTTCTTTTAACAGTTATGTCTGGGAATGTGGGATGTGAATAAAGCATCCTTTAACAAGGCAACATGAACGTATAGCTGAGCTTCATGACTCAAGCACATTTCTGATAATTCTGAAGCTTGATGTGAGAAATAGTGTTTTAACCTGTGTTGAGATGTTCTGAACTGCAAACTGAGTGGCATGAATAATGGCAGTTTTTAATACACAAATGTACACTTTCATTTGGCCATTCTAAGGAGAAAAGGAAGGAAGGAAGGAAGGAAGGAAGAAAGGAAGGAAGGAAGGAAGGAAGGAGGAAGGAAGGAAGGAAGGAAGGAAGGAAAGAAGAAGAGAAGGGAAGGGTTGGGAGGGTAGGGAGGGAGGGAGGAAGGGACATTGCTCTTCTGGAAAAACAAACAAACAAAAAAACCCAGAAATACTGGTATTAAATCTATTGAAGGAAATGGCACATTGTTTTATTCAGCAAATAATATAATTATGGGCAAGTAATACCAAATCTATCTATTCATTTTAAAATTATATATTAGATGTGATTTTTTAAAATTACAACAGGATAACCTTTTAAAAAATTATTTTAGGTGATCTTAAAGCAAAAGTTAAGGACTGTTGGATTAGCTATTTTGGATCTTACCAGTATTTCCATCTCTTTAGAATACGACACGAAAACCCACAGGATTAAAAAAAATTATTTTGTAGTCAATTTAGATGACACAAGAAATTTCAGTGCTTACATTTCATTGTATTTATTTTTGTATGTCTTATCTACAGGAAATTTCCTTACTCCAGGTTTACTTATTGTTAGAGTACATGAAATACTTACTGGCTGATACAGCATCTGTCTGAACCTGAAAACTATTGTCAGAGTTGATTCCGTAAAATGTCTTAACTTGAAATGTAAGATTTAGAAATGGATAAGAAATAATTATTTTTTTGTGGGTCAATTTCTCAAGCGTCTTTCTTAAAGTGTTCAAAGGTATAAATGATTGTTTTCTGACATTCTCAACATCAGTTGAAAACTGCTTTTACAATGTTGCAAAACTTTGATGTGTTATGTTTCCCAGACTTACCAAGAACAAGATCTTATTAATCAAACTTGATTTTGAATAGCTTTGCCACATTTTAAAATAATGTTTTCTTCTGAGCTATCAATATTTTCAATAAGTAAACTTGTATTTTATTTTATTTTTGGATTTTTTTTTTTTTTCTTTTTTGAGACGTAGTCTCACTCTGTCGCCCAGGCTGGAGTGCCGTGGTGCCATCTTGGCTCACTGCAAGTTCCACCTCCCAGGTTCAAGCCATTCTCCTGCCTGAGCCTCCCCAGCAGCTGGGATTACAGGCACCCGCCACCACGCCCAGCTAATTATTTTTTGTATTTTTAGTAGAGACGGGGTTTCACTGTGTTAGCCAGGATGGTCTCCATCTGCTGATCTTGTGATCCACCCACCTCGGCCTCCCAAAGTGCTGGGAGCCAGCACTTTGGGCGTGAGCCACCATGCCCAGACTATTTTTGGATCTTCTAATAAACCATAAGGAAAAGCAAGGAGAAGGAGACTCTTGTAAAATTGTGGATTTACAGAATGGTTATCTTTATGCATGTTTTTGATTGACTATGACTATCATTTAGTTAACTGTGATGTAAAGAAGAAAAATAGCGTAGGATTTGATAACTCAGTGTAAGAATTCAGAATTAAGTGAAGAGTATGTATCAGTTTCTAGTTTTTGTTTGTTTGTTTTGTTTGTTTGTTTGAGATGGAGTCTCGCTCTGTCACCCAGGCTGGAGTGCAGTGGCATGATCTCGGCTCACTTCAATATCTGGGTTCAAGTGATTCGTCTGCCTCAGCCTCCTGAGTAGCTGAGACTTAAGGTGTGAGTCACCACGTCTGGCTAATTTTTGTATTTTTAGTAGAGATGGGGTCTCACCAAATTGGCCAGGCTGGTCTTGAACTCCTGACCTCAGGTGATCTGCCCACCTCGGCCTCCCAAAGTGCTGGGATTACAGGATGAGCCACCATGCCCGACCAGCAGTCTCTAGTTCTTTAAAATTTAATGCTTCTTTTGCATATGTGACTTTTTCAAGACATATGATGCCATTGTCTTCTGAAGCTGGTGAAAAGAAAGCATTCTTTTTGGATAATATTTAGAAAGGCATGTGTCAGCCTACTCTCCTGGCAGTCAGATTTGGTTTCATCAAACATCGATGCTTGGTTTGAATATGTTCCTGAAAATAAATAGTTTTAATAACTATTCATTGTTGAAAATCACTTACTCTTACAATGCAACTGTTGACATAAAGTAGATATAACTTCTGTCTTATGTTTGGTTTGTAAGTAACACACACACTCTCCCTCTTATAATAACTTTCTATAATGCCTATCAGTCCCAAGAAATTGACAAAACATGTGAAAGATGTTACATTATTTGTAATGAGAGCTCTGAGCAGTGACATTTTTCTTTTCTAATAGTTCTGTTCACTAATTTGACTTTTCAGATTAACTGCTAAGTAACTCCCATATAAATAAATCATTCTGGAATGACCTTGAATAGGTCCACTGAGATGAGATATATTTTTATTATTATACATATTTATGTACAAGATCATATGTTTATATTACCACAACATGTCCTAAATTTAGATACTTCAAAAAAAATCCAAAAGGGAATAATAATCTCAAGATTAAAATATTAAACCTCAGGAAGTTAATCTTTTTACATTTTATATATGCAGAGTATTTTGAACCTTTGAAAACTAACTATATCATGCTATCTGGCATGGGTTTCCATTTCAATTTATATTTTTAAATATTGATGTGGAATTCAGTGGAGAAATAGAACTCTATTCCTGAAAAATAGTATCATTATTCTACATAAAAGAGATTGGTGATCATATGGATATATATATGTATATACTCTTTTGACTACTATTAAAGTTGCTAAGTGGGAAATAGCATATATTTATGACTTCACTTATTTTTTCTTCATCTTGGTTATATATATATGTGTATGTGTGTGTATGTATATATATGTGTGTGTATGTATATATATATGTGTGTGTGTATGTATATATGTGTGTGTGTGTCTGTGTGTGTGTGTATATATATACTCTTTTTGATGCCCATTAAATACAGTTGCTAAGTAGTAAATGGCATGTATAATGGCTCACTTTTTCTTTGTTCAGTCTTTCTAATATAAATATGCAGTCTAAAGTTCAGATTTTTTTTTTTTTTTTGCTCATTTTTATTAAACTTTAGACTCCTAGAAGACAAAGACCCTGGTTTTATCCTTATACTAAAAGTCCTACCATAATACTTGCAACATAGAAGTACTAAATTAATGAGTTGTTTAAATAATTTACATCAGATAATAGTCAAGAGCAAAATACAATATTGCAACAAAATACTACATAATTCTAAATGCACAATTTGCCAGACAGGGTATACACATTATTAAATTAAATATTTTAAAATATTTACATAGATAAATATACACACACACATACATATATATGTCACAGGAAAATATTGACAAATAAATAGATATTATTTGAATTGTAAAATACTTTAGTAATTGATATAACAAGACTTTTTAAAGAAGTATGAACATAGGTATTTTGAATTGCACAGTTGTCATATCAGATCGTTTAATCAATTATAGAACTCATTATTTAAGAATTAGAGAACACCCATGCTTTTAAAGTTCTGGAACACATATATTTTATTAAATGCTAGACTCCAGTGAGGCATCAGAAAACTATTAAAATTTTCAAATCAAATAATTTGATATAAATGCAATAATATTAAAAGCATTGACAAAATTTACCTTAAATGTAATGGAGAAAATATTTGAAGAAATAATAAAAAAAAAACTACCATAAATAAGGGTGAAAGATCTAACATTGAAAGGGCACATGATGTGCCAAAGAGATCAGTAAAGACTTGGATCTAGATATAAGTGATGTTTAAATATATACAAAAGAACAGTAAAATAACTTTTAAATAAAAATTTCCCAGCACACAAAATGTTTGCAAAAAATAAACAAACAAACAAAAACAGATCTTCATCTGTGTTTCTCTTTTAACCACATTATGAGATATAAGAAGATAATTGGGTGGCATTTGTGAAGTATTAAAGAAATGGTACTTAGAATTTAGAATCTTCTTTTTTGAAACGGAATTTCACTCTTGTTGCCCAGGCTGGAGTACAATGGCACGATCTCGGCTCACTGCAACCCTGCCTCCATGGTTCTAGTGATTCTCCTGCCTCAGCCTCCCAAGTAGCTGTGATTACAGGCACGTGCCACCACGCCTGGCTAACTTTTTTGTGTTTTTAGTAGAGACTGGGTTTCACCATGTTGGCCAGGGTGGTCTCGAACTCCTGACCTCAGGTTATCCACCCGCCTCAGCCTATCAGACTGCCGGGATTACAGGTATGAGCCACTGTGCCTGGCCCAAGAATCTCCTATTTAGCCATAAAATCAAATCCAATAGTATTTTGGGAGAGGGGGTGATGTCAACCAGGCTGAAGTGCAGTGGTGAGATCATGGCTCACTGCAGCCTCAGGGTTCAAGCAATCCTCCTACCTTAGCCCATGAAGTAACTGGAATACAGCCACCATGCTCAGCTGATATTAAAATTTTTTCTGTAGAGACAGGGTCTCACTATGTTGCCTAGGCTGGTCTCAAACTTCTGGGCTCAAGAGATCCTCCTGCCTAAGCCTCTCACAGTTATGAGATTACAGACATGAGCCAGGAGCTGGCTCAATAGCATTTAAAAGGGTTAAGTATTTCTTAAAATAGTGGAGTAGGAAGCACCAGGAAACTATTTCCCTGCTAGAGAACAATCTCACTGGTGGTATGTAACCAATGTAACTATTTTGCAGCCCTAGAGCGTGCTGAATGCTTGCAAAAGAAGAATTAGATCACAAATGATGATTAAGTTTGGTCATTTCAACCCTGAGCAGAGTAGCAGCTACATACCTTCCCCCATCTCAGCCTCGAGGCAGGCAACTATAAATGTATTCCTGGAACAGCTTGCACATAACTCCTGGGACCACCGGTGGACCAAAAAGACTCTCCCTTCCCAATACGACCGGTTATTACTGATTGCTGCTTCTGATCAGAGAGGTACAGACAAAGAGGCAAAAGCCATTGTTGTTGCACCTCTCCCATTATTACAAGCCTCTCCCCCTCTGGCTAAAGTGACTTCCAGGGAATTTAAAGGGCTGGTGCTTCTTTATTGTCCTGTTTTGTTTTACTCTTTTTTCCTTTTCAAGGGCCGGGCATTGAAGATTATGACATTTAAAAAGTATCACATAGGACCATGCACGGTGGCTTCTGTTATCCTAGCACTTTGGGAGGCCAAAGCGGGCGGATCACCTGAGGTTAGGAGTTAGAGAACAGCCTGGCCAACACAGTGAAACTCTGATTCTACTAAAAAATACAAAAATTAGCGGGCATGGTGGCGTGGCGGAGGTAGCAGTGAGCCGAGATTGTGCCACTGCACTCCAGACTAGGCGACAGAGCAAGACTTCATCTCAAAAAAAAAAAGCATCGCATATATATATATGTGTGTGTGTGTGTGTGTGTGTGTGTGTGTGTGTGTCCAGTTTAAGTCATCTTGGTCTCCAGGAGACGGAGGTTGCAGTGAGCAGAGATTGTGCCACTGCACTCCAGCCTGGCTGACAGAGCGAGATTCTGTCTCGAAAAAAGAAAAAAAAAATGAGACACATTATAAAGTCACTTGGCATGCCCAGGGGAAGGAAGAGGCTCAGAAAAGACATGAGAACATCTTATGCTTACATCTCAGACTGATTCGCAGTACAGAGACAGCTTACAACAATAAAAAATGAAAACAAAACAAAATACAACAAACCCTAGGAAAAAAAGGAAAACCTGATTTCTAGAGTTACCATATGCAATGGGCTGAAAGTTTATGTCCCCCAAAATTTGTATGTTAAAATTATACACTTGAAAGTGATGGTATCAGGAGGTGGGGTACGTGGGAGGTGTTTGAATTATAAAGCAAGAGTCCTCATGAATGAGATTAGTGGCCTTAAAAGGGGCCCCACACAGCTCATTCATCTCTTCAATGATGTGAGAACACAGTGAAGAAGTGCCATCTATGAACCAAAAACCAAGCCGTCCTCAGATCTTCTGGCATCTTGACCTTAGGCTTCCTTCCTAGCATCTAGAACTATGAAAGATTGTGATGGTTAATATTATGTGTTAACTTGATTGTTGTGAGAGATGTTTACATGGCTGATAAAATATTGGTTTTGGGTATGTTTGTGAGGGTGCTGCCAGAGGAGACTGACATTTGAGTCAGTGGACTGGAAGAGGAAGACCCACCCTCAATGTGAGTGGGCACCATCAAATCGGGCTAATAGTGCACCTAAAACAAAGCATCAGAAGAAGGGAATATAAGCAGCAGAATTTCCTCTCTCTCTCTCTCTCTCTCTCTCTCTCTCTCTCTCTCTTCCCATGCCAGACACTTGCTTTCTCTCCTCCTGCCCTTGGATATCAGACTCCAGAATTTTGACCTTTGAACTCTGAGACTTGCACCAGTGGCTTTCCAGTGACTTTTGGGCCTTCGGTCTCAGACTGAGGGCTGCACTGTTGGCTTCCCTGGTTTTTCTTTTTTTCTTTTCTTTTCTTTCTTTCTTTCTTTCTTTTTTTTTTTTTTTTTTTTTTTGAGACAGAGTCTCCCTGTATCAGCCAGGCTGCAGGCTGCAGTGCAGTGGCACGATCTCCGTTCACTGCAACCTCCATCTCCCAATTCTCCTGTCTTAGCCTCCAGAGTATCTGGGATTACAGGCGTGTGCCATCATGCCTGGCTAATTTTTGTATTTTTATTTTTTATTTTATTTATTTATTTATTTAGAGATGAAGTCTCGCTCTGTTGCCCAAGCTGGCGTGCAATGGCGTGATCTCGGCTCGCTGCAAGCTCCACCTCCCAGGTTCACGCCGTTCTCCTGCCTCAGCCTCCCGAGTGGCTGGGACTACAGGCGCCCACCACCATGCCCGGCTATTTTTTTTGTATTTTTAGTAGAGCTGGGGTTTCACCGTGTTAGCCAGGATGATCTCCATCTCCTGACCTTGTTTTCCGCCCGCCTCGGACTCCCAAAGTGCTGGGATTACAGGTGTGAGCCACCATTCCTGGCCTAATTTTTGTATTTTTAGTAGAGACAGGGTTTCACCATGTTGGCCAGGCTGGTCTAGAACTCCTGACCTCAGGTAATCCACCCACCTCAGCCTCCCAAAGTGGTGAGATTACAGGCGTGAGCCACTGCGCCCGACCGGCTTCCCTGGTTTTGAGGCTTTCAGATTTGTATTGAGCCAGGCTGCTGGCTTCTCTCTGGCTTCCAGAGGGCCTGTCATGGAACTTCACTTTGAATGTGTGTGAGCCAGTTCTCCCTGATAAACTCCCTTTTATATATGCATATGTCCCATTAGTTCTGTCCCACTGGAGAACCTTGGCTAGTATAGATATTGAATTTCAGTTATTTGTAAGCTACCCAGTTTACAGTATTTTATTATAGCAGTTCAAACTGACAAGAAAAACACATTACTAGATTCAAATCTCTAGTTTTCAACAAAGAAATCACAAGGAATACGAACTGGTAAATGCAGCCTATTCAAAGGAAAAAACACACTAACAGAAACTGTCCCTGAAAAAGAACTAATAGCAGATCTACTATACAAATACTTACAACAACTATCTTAAATTTGCTCACAGAACCAAAGGAAGATGTGGAGAGAGTTTCCAAAAACATAGGAACAACAACAAAAAAAGACTTGTCAACAAAATGGAAATGTCACAGAAAGAGATAGCAAACCTAAACAGAAAATAAAAATAAATTCTGGAGCTGAAAAGTGCAATCACTAAAATGAAAATCTCACCTGAGGGAATTAAAAAGAGGTGGGACACGGAACTAGACTCAGGACCAGACTGAAGACTGGCTGAAACAGAAAAGAGGTAAAAGCACCTTTTTATAAGACATGCCCACTAGTGCCATGACAGTTTACCATTGCCATAGCAACACAGGGAAGTTACTGCGCCTTTCAATGGCAACAACCCAGAAGTTACCACCCTTTGCCTAGGAATTCTGAATACCCTATCCTTAATTTGCAGGTAATTAAAGGTGACTATAAAAGTGACTGCAGAAGTGCCCCTGAGCTGCTTTTTTCTTGGCCTGTGGGGTGGCCCTGCTCTGCAAGAGCAGTCAGGGAGCTGTAATATTGCCACCTTGATGAAGCTGTTTTCTTCTACCACCAGTTCCCTCTTCAATTATTTCCTGAGTGAAGCCAAGAACCTTGCCAGGGAGAGCCCTAATTTGGGGACTCTCCTGCCCTGCATCAAAAGAAAAACTTCAATGGGTAGAACAAAAAATCAACAAAGTTGAAAATAGTACAATAAAAATTATGTAGTCTGAGGAACGGAAAGAGAAAAGGAAAACTATACATCTGATAAAGGTCTAATATCGAAAATATGTAAAGAACTCAAACAACTCAAAAGCAAGGAAACAAGTAACCCATTTGTGAAATCAGGAAAGAACCTAAACGGTGCTTTGGAGAGAGTGGGGAAAAGGAAAGGAGAGAGAGGAAGAGGTGAGAGAAAAAACAAAGCCATTTTTAAATTCAGTTTTAGAATGCTTTTATTATACACTTTCAAGTCATTAAAATGTTTTACTTTTCAATTCATTGAAATTTTTTTTACTTTTTTCCTTCCAGCCATGTTTCTTCCTGAAAACTCTTGCCCCTCTCACTACCAGCTTTTGTATGAAAACACACACAGACAAAAAAAAAAAAGAAAACAACACAGAAACACACACACACACACACACACACACACACAGAGTGGTCCCCTTGATAAAAATCAAAGCAGGTTGAGCAACTCTGTCTCAGTGCTTGGTTTTGTAACCAGAAATGTAAACAATATTTAGATATCTAAATATTGTTTATATAGTCTCAATAATGATAATGGTGAAGCTGAAAGGAAGCTGAAAATTTATTAGATACAATCCATAAATAACAACAAAGTGAGAGAATGGCAGCATCAGCAATATCCTGAATGATGTTGTTTCTGGTAACCTTCCAGCAAAAGTCTTTTTGAGTTTTATGCTGCTAATCTCATTAAATTGAGCTCCACAGACCAGGGCATAATATTCTGTTCTTATTGCTGCATTTGTTTGTTTTGCTATTTGATGGCTCTCATTTTTAAACTTAACCTAAATTAAGGGATGGTGCAGAAAAAAGCCAAGCAACTTAAGGTTTGACTTGATGAATATATCCAAGAAAGTGTATGAGATTTGTAAACAGATGCTTAGGCCTCTGGACGAGGAAAACTTACTGCTGTGGAATATGAGACTGGGGGAGCCAGGGCTTCAGCTTTGAATTAATCAAGCTTTTTTCTCTAGATATTTGATTCAGTCTATTCTATAATACTTCTCCAAAATGGCTCCAGTCCCCTTCACTTTTTCACAGCTCAAGTTGGAAGGAAGTCATAAAGAACAGAGTGTAGAAATATGGGGGATATTCCCAAGCCTAGCTAGTACAAAATAGTTCCTCTGGGTCAGTAACACCTGCATTTCCAAGGAGACAGACACTTTGAGGAAAGTCTTACCAAATCATAAATATGTATTTTTCTTTCTTCTCAGAAATTCTATCAAGCAAATTTAGTTAACTTGGCCACAGGTAATAAAACCTAAATATTGTGAGGTTGTTGAATGTTTAAACATAACATCAGTGGACAGTCCTATAGACACTGAAATGTTTTCTGAATTCAAATCCTCAATGAAGAAGGATAGAAGCTACACATAATTTGGAAAGACATCAATTTCTCTTTAACCTGGGCACCAGGGAAAAACAAAAACCTGAGACAGAAAAAATAAATTTATTACAGGGCTTCCAGGAATCTACAGAGTTTCAGGAAATTAACCAATTATCGTACAGAGGGGTAATAAAGCATCTACATGTTTCCTTCTAGGCACACAGGCCATTTCACACACATTATTTCCCTCATTCTCCCCACAGCCTGGTAAAGCAGGAGAGGCAGGTGATTTCATCCCCATGACTCTCATCTAGTCTTAGAGACTTTGTCCTCCTGTCAATGCCTCAAGGGTTTCACTACTGAGTGATCAGTACATCTATACATTTCGCATAAGCAGAGCTGAAGTGCTGTCTCTAATTCAGCTTCTTCACCAAAGCTCAGATCCTCAGAACAATGATTAACTTTGCATTCATTTTTCAACTTCAGCTGCCTTATTTGAATGACACTATTTTAATGACAATAAATGTTGTATGGGCACTGTGACGTGAGAAATATTACCCTACATTAATACCCATCTGCCTGCTGTCTCCCTAAGATCCTGAAGCGTGTTTCAAAGGGAGCATAGGAGAATTTACACCTCATTAAAACCACAGGGGGAATGGACTGTCAGAGGCAGAATTTAGTTTATTTCTTAGAATTAGAGTGTTTCTGGGACTAGCCTGTCCACCAAACTTGCCTAAGGTGTTGGGGTAGAGCGTATGCATGAAAGCGGAAGTATCAAGGAAAGAGAGATAGATGGTTTTGTTTTGTTTGTTTTTCATAAAAATGCCACTTAGGTCTTAAGGAATGAACGTGCTAGAAAATAAACTAACTGAACTAATTTTTGCCCTCACAATGTTCTGTTTTCCCCTACATGCCTAAGTCCTATAACTACCCTTTCAGTAGACTCAGAAAATACATATAAAGAAGTTTTGGTAGACGTAACTGAACAGCTGAAGGATGAAGAAATAAGTCTGAACAATCCACGAAGCAATGACCTCAGATAATAAAAAATGAAAGATGTCTTCTTTTGCCATTTAATAAGCTAAGGTACAAGGAGGAAAGGGACCTGGCCTTAATTGTTGCTGTTGTTCTAGTTTACTGTCTATCTTTGCCATTAGTGCTTAGTTCTCATGCTGCAGAGAATATGAAAGACCAAAAATAGAAGTTTTCTTGTTTTCCACTTTCACGTCATTTTAAAGACTTAAGAGCTCATCTGGTAAGACCTGTGTAGACTACCTCACATGGGGTCTTAAAGTCAAAGCTAAGCAAGCCATTTTATTTTGTGTCCATCATTAAAATATTATGCTTAAATTTGTGCATTCAACAAACATTGGAGAAAATGAAGAAATGACATACAGAATAAGGACATATGGCCCCCAATATGGAGATGGGAAGACTGGATTCAGGTAAGATGGAAAATTTTAAAACAGCACACGTGTACACACAATATGATAACATCTATGGGTGGGAAGCTTTACTTTGAAGGCTCACCTGGGGCTCATCAGGCCCTTTGCAGAAATTCTAGTCTCCTAAATTTATACAAAACTGCCCTTAAACCAGCGTTAGTCAGGACCACTTGGACCCGCAGGAATGACTTGACTCTGTCATTAACTTAGATAGTCCTATCTAGGAAAGAGCATGTTAATCACATTTATAGTGAATATTCCTTTGAAGGGTAAGAGAGGATTAAAAAGTTTAACTTTCCAAAGGACTTTATTTTCTTTTATTTCCAGTAAAAACAATCATAGCACAGAATTTGCATCCCTCATTCAATTCAACTGAGACCTCTTTTAGCTGCCAAAGAAACATTTATAGGTTCAAATAATTAAAAGGTCATCCCAGTAGCCCTGCATAGCAGATTCAACTTTTTAGTCATGTTTCCCAGGTTCTTCCATTCACTCCCCATCTGAAAACATAAAATATTATAGTTAAGATTTAATATAAAGTGGGAGTTCCCCTTCCTCAACAACCTCCAATCTCCAAGTAGGGATCGTGTCTGTACTCAATTTTGCCTCCCCATCATTTGTCACCAAAGTTGAAAAGTCTAGCTCCCAGTCCCTTTGCTGCTCTCCTTTTCTAGATACTGTACTTCTCCTCTCCCATCCCTGAAATTCAGCCCTTGCCTTTTGCCATCCAAATTTCATATCACTCTGTCCATCCACCATCCATCTTGGCTTGTAGGTGGTGCCACAGGTAACTGGCTAATTTTTTTTTTTTTTTTTCAGCTGATGACTTCTTGAAAGCATCAGGCTGGTTCAGTAGAGCAATCATTCATCCTGGAGACTCGTGATTTGAAATATTTTGTACACACCACAATTTCTGGTTTGTACAAACTTGTTTTAAAATCAAGGGGGTGGTCAGGTAGTAAAGGAGAAAAGTTTTCTAACTCTTTTTCCTTCCCAAATCAGTGCTAGCCCATATATAAAGAATAAATGACAAAGCTCCTACCCCTTTCTTATCCTGGGTGTGAGTAAGCAGAAACAACTCAGGAATGAAAGTTGGTGCCATTTGCCAAATCTCCCAGGGCAGTCTTTGCAACCCACACAATAGAAGAACAGGAACTGGACACTGGGGTGTGTATGTCACAAGAGGATATTACTGTATAAATTATTTGAAGATTATTTACTGTTTGGGATTAGCTACACCTCAGCACCATTCCATTAGAATTTGAGAAGTGGTGAAAAAGACACAAAGCTGGCTGTCTAATATCTGTAGCAGATGAAGACAATTAGAAAACATTCATTTTTGTTGTGTTCATACTTCTACTCCCAAAGCTAATCATGTACTTTCTAGATTCTGGTTTGAACACTCAGTTGATATCTACTGGCATGGAAAGAATGATTTTGCTTTTTAAAAACATTTTTTAAATGTTTGCATTTTAGATGTGCCTTTCATATCTCCCATTACATGAGAAGGCTAAGTTCAGCCCATAAGCAATTGTGCTGGGAATTCTCATTAAGGTTAAAAGTCTGACAAACAAATATTAGCCTACGCAATCAAATTTTTTAATGTAAAGACTACTAGGTTAATGTCAGGAGAACTCAGTTCTAAGTTATATGGCAACTTTGGATATGGCACCCTTTCTAAGCCTAGGTTTCCTGGGCCTACCACTAACTGTCTTACTCACCTAACAAAGGGGCTAGCAGGCTCAGATGATTGAGTTTCTAAATAGCTTTGAAACTATTAAGCTCTGCACAAAACAGGAGCATTATATTTCCCTTTTAATTCCTAGAGGTCTTCATTCTAATACAAGGGTGACTTATTCATTCAGTGACATAGCATGTATACTAGGTACTATCACAAAGAGTTTCCAGAAAGTAGAATAACTACCTTTGATATTTTTTAATAGATTTTATAATTATTAGGGAAGGTAAGGTGAGTGAGAGGAAGTGGTTCAAAATGGAATGTTTTCAGACAAAAAAAAAAAGCAATTAGGAGAGTAAAGGGTCAATACTTGTGCCACATGAGGAATGTTTGATGGAATTGATGGGAAAAATTTAGTCTAGATATGTCTGGAGGTGGTAATGATGGGTAGGTTTAGAAACTGAAGGGCTGTCACATGCAAGAGAGATAAAGATTTTTCATAGCAGAAGGTAGAAAATGAAAAAAAAAAAAAGAAAAGCTGACCAATGGAGGTATGTCAAAGGGACACAGGAGCCAACTGAAAAAGTTCCTAATGACCAAAACTGGAACAATTTTAAAAACAAATTAAAGCAGTATCTTACTATAGCCCAATGTGTAAAATAAGTATTCATGAGTCCACAATAACATAAATAAATGATTAAACAAATAACCGAGAGAGAACAGACACATCTCCAGTGCAAAATAATTCTAAATAACATGTAAATACTCTGTCCTCAAGGTGCTGGCACATTACTCCCCATTCTTAAAAGTGGGACTACCAAAAGTGATTCTTTCCAGACAGTACATTTTGGAAACGAGCAACAAACTACCTTCATACCTGGAGAAACTTGATGAACAACAACTGGGCAGGGTCATCACTATTAACATCAATGATGTTTAGTTGTGCGGATACAATGTGCCCTTGTTAGGATGTGAAGAGAAGGACAATTTACCTCTGTGGTTTTCCTCCCAAAAGCCCACTACCCTTGTTTAATCATGAAAAAAAAAAAAAAAAAAAATACAAGGCAAATTCCAGTGGATAAATATTCTACAAAATATCTGACCAATAATCCTCAAAATTGTCATGGTCATCAAAAACAAGAAAAGCCTAAAAACTGTCATAGTTGAGAGATGCCTAAGAGATAGGATAACTAGATGTAATGTGGTATCCTATATGGCAGTGGTCCCCAACCTTTGTGGCACCAGGGACCAGTCTTATTGAAGGCATTTTTTTCCCCATGAACTAGGGGTAGGGGGATGGTTTCAGGATGAAACTGCTCCACCTCAGATCATCAGGCATCAGATTACCATAAGGAGTGTGCACAACCTTCGTCTCTCATATGTGCAGTTTACAGTAGGGTTCCTACTCCTATGAGGATCTAATGCTGCTGCCGATTGGACAGGAGGTGCTCAGGCAGTAATGCTTGGGCTCCTGCTGCTCGCCTCCTGCTGTGCGGCCAGCTCCTAACAGGCCACAGACTGGTGCTGGTTCATGGCCCAGGAGTTAGGGAACCCTACTATCTTGGATCTTGAAACAGTGAAAGGACATTAGGAGAAAACTGAGGAATTGTGTATAAAGTGTGGAGTTCAGTTAATTATGATGCATAAATATCAATTCATTAGTTGTAACAAATATATTGCACTATTGGAAAGATATTAATAATAAGGAAAACTGGGTATGTGGTATGTGAAAACTCCCTATACTGATATACCACTAATTATGTAAATTTAAAACTGTTCTAAAATAAAAAAGTTTTTAAAGAAACAAGGAAAATCCCAAAGATTCCATAAAACTAATAGAACTGATAAACTACTAGAAAGAATAAATTTAGCAATTTGCAGTATACAAAACCAATATGCAAAAATAAATTGCTTTTCTATACACTAACAATAAAAAATCAGATAATAAATTTTTTAAAAAATTATTTACAGAACCATCAAAGAGAATAAAATACTTAGGAATAAACTTAACCAAGGAGAAAGATGGCAAGGCACGGTGGCTTTTACCTGTAATCCTAGCACTTTGGGAGGCTGAGGCGGGCAGATCACCTGAGGTCAGGAGGTAGAGACCAGCCTAACTAACATGGAGAAACCTGGTATCTACTTAAAATACAAAATTAGATGGGCGTGGTGGCACATGCCTATAATTCCAGCTACTCGGGAAGCTGAGGCGGGAGAATCGCTTGAACCCAGGAGGGGGAGTTTTCAGTGAGCCAAGATCGCGCCATTGAACTCTAGCCTGGACAACAAGAGCGAAACTCTGTCTCAAAAAAAAAAAAAGGACTTGTACTTGTACACTGAAAAGTACTACATATTGATGAAAAAATTAGAGGAGCCACAAATAAATGCAAAGACAGTCTGTGTCCATAGATGGGAAGACTTAATATTGTTAAAATGTAAATTCCACTCAAAGTTACCTATAGATTCAATACAATCCTTATCAAAAAAGCCCCAGGTAATATCACAGTCAGTGGTGAGAAGCTGAAAGATTGTTAACTGAAATCAAGGTAAAACAAGGATGTTCACTCTCGTCATTTCTTTTAACGTAGTACTGGAAGTCCTACCCAGTACAGTTAGGCAAGAAATGTATTCTAATAAAAGAGGAGAAAGTTTAATGGCTTCTGTTTGTTGATGACATGATTTTATATTTAGAAAGCCTAAAAACTTCACCAAAAAACTCTGTAATTTCAAAACACAGTATAAAGCCATTGTAATCAAAACAGCACAACACTGGCATAAAAATAGACACATTGGCCAATAAAATAGGATAAAGTATGCAGAAATCAACCTATCCACTTATCACCAATTTGATTTTGCCAAAGGTATAATGAGGACAATATGAAGAAAGAATGGTCTCTTTGATAAACGATATCGAAGCTTTTTAGTTTAGTTGTTTCATTTGTCTACTTTTGTTTTAGTTGCTTCCAATTTTAAGGTCTTTGTCCTGAATTCTTTGCCTAGACCAATGTTTAGAAAAGTTTTGCCTATGTTTTCTTCTAGTATTTCAATAGTTTCAGGTCGTACATGGTAGTCTTTAATTCATCTTGAGTTAACTTTTGTATATGGTGAGAGATAGGAGTCTACTTTCATTCTTTTGCATATGGCCATTTCAGTTTTCCCAGCACCATTAGGTGAAAGGGTGACTCTCCCCCAGTGTTTGCTTTTGTAAACTTTGTCAAAGATCTGTTGGCTATGGATATGTGGCATTATTTCTGTGTTCTCTATTCTGTTCCATTGATCTATGTATCTATTTTAATATTAGTAAAAATAGACTTTATGCTACAGTTATTTGTAAAAAACTTTGACAAAAGATGTACATATAATTAAGCAGTTCCACTTCAGCTATGTAATCGAAAGAACTGAAAGCAAGGTCTTAACAAGATACAGACATGCAATGGAGACACTGTGGGCTCAGTTCTAGATTACCACAATAAAGTAAATATTGCAATAAAATGAGTCACACAATTATTTTGATTTCCCAGTGAATATAAAATTTGTGTTTACACTATACAATAGTTTGTTTAAATGTGTAGTAGAATTATGTCTAAAAAATGTGCATACTTTCATTAAAAATATCAAATAAATTATGTCTAAATGTTTTAACTAAAATTAAAATAAATTATGGCTAAAAAATGCTATCAATCATCTGAGACTTCAGAGAGTTTTGATCTTTTTGCTTGTAGAGAGTTTGCCCTTGATGTTGATTCTGCTGACTGATCAGGTGGTGATTACTGATGATTGGAATGTCTTTGAGAATTAAAAAAATAAGACAACAATGAATTTTGCAACATCTATTCACTCTTTCTTTCACAAAAGATTTCTCTGTAGCATATGATTCTATTTGGCAGCATTTAACTCACAGTAGAAGTTCTTTCAAATTGGAGTGCTGCCTTTATCAAAAAAAGTTTATGTAATGTTCTAAATCCTCCATTGTCATTTCAACAATACACAGCATCTTCACCAGGAGTAGATTTTTGTCTCAAGAAACCACTTTCTTTACTCATCAGAAGAAGAAGCTCCTCATCCATAAAAATTTTATCATTAGATTGTAGCAAATCAGTCACACGTGCAGGCTCCATTTCTAGTTCTTTTGATTTTTTAAATTACATCTAGAGTTACTTCCTCCCCTGAAGTCTTCAACCTCTAAATGTCATCTATGAGGTTTGGAATCAACTTCTTTCAAACTTCTGTTAATATTATTTTGACAACCATCCCTGAGTCATGAATGTTCTTAATTGAATCTAGAATGCTGAATTCCTTCCAGACAGTTTTAAATTTATTTTGTCCTGATCCATTACAGGAATTACATTACAGCTATAGCCTTAAAAGATACATTTTTTAAATAATATAATATGAAAGTCAAAATTCTTAATCCATGGGCTACAGATGTATGTTGTGTTAGCAGGCATAAAACAAACATTAATCTCCTTGTACATTTCTATTGGAGTTCTTGGGTGACCAGGTTCATTGTCAATGGAAAGTAATATTTTGAAATAAGTATACTTTTTATCTGAGCAGTAGGTCTCAACAGTGGGCTTAAAATATTCAGTAAACCATGTTGTAAATAGATGCATATCATCCAGGCTTTGTCCTTTCATTTATATAGCCCACAGAAGTAGATTTAATATACTTCTTAAGAGCCTTAGAATTTCTAGAATGGTAAATAAGCATTGGCATCAACTTAAAAATCACAGGATGCATTAGTCCCTACCAAGAAAATCAGCCTATTCTCTAAAGCTTTGAAGCCAGACAATGACTTCTCCACTCAAGCTATTAAAGTCCTAGATGGCATCTTTTTCCTATATAAGGCACTTTTATCAACATTGAAAATCTGTTGTTTTGTAGGACTTGCATTAATGATCTTAATTAAACCCTTTGGATAACTTACTGCAGCTTCTACTTCAGCACTTTCTGCTTCACTTTGCATTTTCATATTTTGGAAGTGGATTCTTTTCTTAAATCTCATGAACCAGTTTCTTCTAGTTTCCAACTTTTCTCCTGTGGCTTTCTCACTTCTCTCAACCTTCACAGAATAGAAGAGAGTTAATGCTTTGCTCTAGATCAGACTCTGGATTAAAGGAATGCTCTGACTGGCTTTATCTTCTATAGTGACTACAAAAACTTTCCATATCAGCAATAAGGCTGTTTGCTTTCTTATCATTTGTGTGCTTACTGGAACAGCATTTTAAATTTTCTTCAATAACTTTTCCTTAGCATTCATAACTTGGCTAACTCTTAGCTGCAAGAGGACTACCTTTCTGCCTAACTCAGGTTTTGACATGCCTTTCTCACTAAGCTTAATTATTTCTAGCTACACACACACACACACACAAAATCATATATAATATATATATATAAATATAATCATGGGGTGAAAGTGCAATTTTCCTACATTGATATATTGCATGATGGTGAAGTCTTCAGTGTATCCATCACTGGAGAAATGCACATTGTACCCAACCACCAACCTTCTATCTTCCACTCTCCTCCCACCCCCAAACCCCTGAGTGTCAATTGTCCCTCATTCCATACATTCCATGTGTATGCATTATTAAGCATGCATTTATAAATTAAACATGTCATATTTGGCATTTTGAATGTACTGTTTTACTTAAGGTAATGCCCTCCAGTTCCATCCATGTTACTGCAAAAGGCAAGATTCCATTTTTTAAGGTAGAATACATTCCATTGTCTATATATACCATGGCTTTTAAAATCCATTCATTCATAAGGACCCTTAAGTTGATTCCAACTACTTGCTATTGTGAATAGTGCTGCAATAAACTTATGAGTGCAAGTGTATTTTTAATATAATACATATTTTTTTTCTTTTTGGTAGGCACCTAGTAGTGAGATTCCTGAATCAAAATGGTAGTTCTAGATTTAGTTCTTTGTGAAATCTCCATACACTTTTCCATACAGGTTGTATTAATTTACATTCACACCAACAGTGTATAAGTGTTCCTTTCCTCCACATCCTCTCCTACATCTGTTATTTTTTGCCTTTTTAGTAATAGCCATACTTATTGTTGTAGGTGGTATATCTCATTGATTTTAAATTGCATTTCTCTGATGATTAGTGATGTTGAATGTTTTTTCATATGCTTCTTGGCCAGTTGATTTATATTGAGAGACATGATACTCTTCCTTTCATTTGAACACTTAGAGGGCATTGTAAGGCTATTAATTGGCCTAACTTCAATATTACTGTGCCTCAGAAAATAGGGAGGCTTGAAGAGAATGAGAGAGACAGGGAATAGTTGGTTGACAGTAATAAAAAAGCTTGAAATATTATAAAAATTACCAAATGTGACACAGTGACAGGAATTAAGCCTATGCTATTGGAAAAATGAATAGACTTGTGCTTGGCTCAGGGTTATCATAAAACTTCAGTTTGTAAAAATATAAGGAATATCTTAGAAGCAAAATATAGCAATGCACAATAAAATAAGGTGTGTCTGTATTTGTATACTCATGTTCATAGTAGCATTTTTCATCATAACCTAAATGTGGAAGTGTTCACTGGGAGATGAAAACATAAACAAAAATGTGATATGTACATACAATTGGATACAATTCAGTCTTAAGAAAAGGAAGAAAATTCTGGCATATGCTAAAATATGGATAAAGGTTGATGACACTATGCTAAGGGAAATAAGTCAGTCATATAAAGACAAAGGCTGTATGATTCCATTTATATGTGGTTACTTAAAGTAGTCAAAATCAAAAAGACAGAAAACAGAATGGTGGTTTCTAGGGTTTTGGGGGAGGCAGGTAATGGAGGAGTTATCATTTAATGGGTATAGAGTTTGGGCTTTGAAAGATGAAAATAATTATGTTAATGGATGGTTATGATAGTTGTACAATAGTATGAATGTACTTAATGCCACTAAACTATCCACTTAAAAGTGAAATAAGGGCCGGGCGTGATGGTTCATGCCTGTAATCCCAGGACTTTGGGAGGTCAAGACCAACAAATCACTTGAGGTCAGGAGTTTGAGACTAGCCTGGCCAACATGATGAAACCCTGTTTCTACTAAAAATTCAAAAATTAGCCTGGCATAGTGGCGCACAACTGTAATCCCAGCTACTTGGGAGGTTCAAGGAGCATATCTTGAACCCAGGAGGCGGAGATTGTGGTGAGCTGAGATCATGCCACTGAAATCCAGCCTGGGCGACAAAGTGAGAATCCATCTCAAAAAAACAAAAAAAAAAAGAGAAAAGAAAGAAAAAAAAACCCCCCCCCACCAATGGATAGCACATTTATTACATTTGTATGTTATGTTTAATTTACACAATAAAAGCTGAAGGAAGATTCATACATGACTATGTTTATTATTATCTCATACATACAAAGAAGTTCATCTATAATTTATATACATTAACAGAATAAATAAAACGACAGTTATTTACAAATGCAAGTATGTATTGTGAATTATCACAAATTTGTGATAAAATGCTCAGTATATTAAAAAATAGGAAAATGTGTTTCTTTATCTAATGTATTTTTTAAAAAGCAATATGTATTGTTCTAAATGTGTAAATGTAGAGCGCTTTTCATTTAAAATAAAAAACACAACACAAGGAAGCACATTTTCACAATTTCAAATAATACATATTTTGGAAGCCCTAGCATGCACAATAATATGATGAAAAGACTTTGATGCAGGGGGATTTAAAATAAAGAAATAAAACTGCCATGTTTGTAAAATATATGACTATTTACTTAGAAAACTATTTAGAAATATTATGACATATTATTGTACAGTTTATCTAGAAAGCAGAACATAAGGATAATACAGAAAGTTCAAACGCATATCTTTACATCAGCAACCACCAGCTGAAAATCAATTAAAATAAAATCTCATTTAAAACATTAGACAATATAAGAAAATAAACATAAATTTAATAAAAGGAGTGCTGGACTTTCCAAGAAGTGCAATCAAGGTTTATTAAAACATATAACACCTAAATTAATTTTCATCTATAGGGTAATATACCATTTAGAGAATGTTAGTTATTTTGAAATGTACCTACAAATTGCAAATACAAATGATGTGTAAACACTAATTTGTTTTAAAAGATCAGTATTTCTTTGATGTAACAGCCTCACAAAGACGCTGAAAAAAAGGGAAATTATAAACTAGTATTTCTCGTAAATACAGACACTTTAAATTTAATTCAGTAATATATCTCAGGAATTTAAAGCTAGTTAGCATTTCAAGACCAGTTAGAGTACTTAACACATGAGCTGTACAAAGGAGTAAACCATATAATCAACTCGACTCAATAATCATCCACTCATGAGAAAATTTATAAGTTAATTACAATTAGGATGGTGTTTCTTCAATCAAATAAAAAGCAACTATGACAAATCCTACAAGTAATGTCATTTTTAATTGTAAAATATTGAACATTTTTTCTCTATTTTGAGAAAAATGCAGATGCCACTTTTCACAACTTCCATTCAGCATTGAAGTGGATTTCCTAGCTAGTGAAAGAGGGCAAGAAAAACAAATAGAAAGCATGTTAGAAAAGAGTAAGTCTATATTCTCAAACAAGATTCTGTTGAAGGTATAAAAATATTAAATAATTCACCAAAACAAATCTCTTTTAGTTCTAAAAAGTGAATATTGCAACCTCTCAGGACATAGAGTATCCATTTTAGAGTCAATTATATTTCTACATAGTAGCACCAAAAAAGTATAAAATCAAACAAAATATCTATTTCCAATAGCATCAAAAGCCTGAAATACACAGGAAGAAATTTAACAGCAGTCAAAGCAAGATATCTATTTTGGAAATTATAAAACATTGTTGAGAATAATTAAAGAAAAAATAAATGAAGAAATATAGCTATCTAAAAAGACTGAAATTGTGAATGTTTTTAAAATGATAAATCTCCAAAATTGGTCTATAGAATCAACAAAATCTACATCATAATCTCAGCAGGCTTTTTGTAGTGAATGACAAGATTATTCTATAATTAAAAATGCAAAATACTTAGATTAATCAAAATGTCTTAAATAAGTACAAATTAATTTGAAAACTCACGTTATCAGATTTTGTAGCTTACAAAGAAGCTACAGGCACAGTGGCAGTGTCATGAATAGACAAACAAATCAATGGAACAGAAATGATGGTGGAGATGTAAACTAATGCTTGTAAGTTCAACTGATTTTTAAATGAAAGTTCCCAAGCAATTCAATGGGAAACACAAAGACTTTTTAACAAATGGTGCTGGAATAAATGGATATCCATGTAGAAAAAAATAACCCCATTTTATATGTAACAACACACTCAAGCTTAATTCAAAATAAATCATGAACTAACTGTACAAACTGAAATCATAAAGGTTAAAAGAAAATAAGTGGCTCAAAACTTATCAGAGGGTGAGGAAAATTTTCTTAGGCGGAATAAAACAATTAGCATAAAATAAAACAATGATAAATTGTTTTATCAATATTTAAAATGTTCTGATCATCAAAAGGCACTGTTAAGAAAATTAGTAAGTGAATCACAGCCAGGAATACATGTGTTACAGAAGACATATCTAGAATGTAATTTTTAAAAATCTTATAACTCAAGAGTTAAAGTATAAAAAGTCCAATAAATAATTGGGCAAATGAACAAACATTCTTAAAACAAAAATACACAAATAACTCAAAAGCTTAGGAAAAATAATATATCATTAGCCAAGAGGGAAATACAAATTATATCCACAGAACAACTTTATATGTTCACCTTCATGATCAAGATTTTAAATAAACTATCAATATCAAATATGGGCAAGGGTGTGGAACAATGAGAATTCTCATATATTGCTTTGTTAATGTGAAATAGAGCAACCGAAAAGGTTTGGCTGTGTCCTCACCCAAATCGCACCTTGATTCGTAGTTCCCATAATCCCCACATGTGGTGGGAGGGACCCAGTGAGATGTAATCGAATCATGGAGGTGACTTCCCCCATGGTATTCTCATGATAGTAAGCAGGATCTCACAAGATCTCATGGTTTTATAATGAACTTCCCCCTTCACTTGGCGTTCATTCTTTGCCTTCCTGCCACCATGTGAAGAAAGATGCAATTGCTTCCTCTTTCGCCGTGATTGTAAGTTTCCTGAGTCCTCACCAGCCCTGTGAAACTGTGAGTCAGTTAAACTTCTTTTCTTTATCGATTACTCAGTCTCAGGCAGCTCCTTTTTTATTTCCATATAATCACTTTATTTTTTAAAATTTCATCTTTTAATCACGAAAACACTTTTACATATTAGAGTCAACCTCTTAAGTAGCATTTCTTAAGCTACTGTGGTACAGGTGATATTTGTTTACATGAGTAAGTTTTTAGGGTGATTTGTTAGATTTTTGGTGTACCCACCATAAAAAGGAGCCCACACAGCCAAAGCAAGACTAAACAAAAAAACAAATCTGAAGGTATCATACTACCTGATTTCAAACTCTATTATAAGGTCATAGTGTCACCAAAACAGCATGGTACTGGTCTAAAAATGGCACACAAACCAATGGAATAGATTAGAGAACACAGATATAAACCCAAATACTTACAGCCAACTGATCTTTGACAAAGCAAACAAAAACATAAAGTGGGGGAAGGACCCCCTTTTCAACAAATTGTGCTGGGATAATTGGCGAGCCACATGTAGGAGAACAAAACTGGATCCTTATCTCTCACCTTATACAAAAATCAACTCAAGATGGATTAAGGACTTAAACTAAGGACTGAAATTATAAAATTCTAGAAGATAACATTGGAAAACCCTTCTAGACATTGGTTTAGGCAAGGATTTCATGACCAAGAACCCAAAAGCAAATGCAATACAAACAAAGATAAATAACTGCGACTTAATTAAACTAAAGAGCTTTTGCATGGCAAAAGGAACAGTCAACAGAGTAAACAGACAATCCACAGAGTGGGAGAAAATCTTCACAATCTGTACGTCTGACAAAGGATTAATATCCAGAAACCACAATGAACTCATAAAATCAGTAAGAAAAATACAAACAATTGCATCAAAAAGTGGACTAAGGACATGGATAGACAATTCTCACAAGAAGATACACAAATGACCAACAAACATATGAAACAATGTTCAACATTGGGCAGTTCTTTTTTTTTTTTTTGAGACAGAGTCTCGCTCTGTCGCCGGGGCTGGAGTGCAGTGGCCGGATCTCAGCTCACTGCAAGCTCCGCCTCCCGGGTTTATGCCATTCTCCCGCCTCAGCCTCCCGAGTAGCTGGGACTACAGGTGCCCGCCACCTCGCCCGGCTAGTTTTTTGTATTTTTTAGTAGAGATGGGGTTTCACTGTGTTAGCCAGGATGGTCTCCATCTCCTGACCTCGTGATCCACGCGTCTCGGCCTCCCAAAGTGCTGGGATTACAGGCTTGAGCCACCTTGCCCGGCCTAGGCAGTTCTTTATACCAGCATGAGAATGGACTAATACAGTGAATATTCTATAAAATGCTTGGCAGTTTCCTGTAAAGTTGAACATACAGTTGAACATACAAAAAAATAAACAAATGAATAAATAAAGCCTTTTCCTACCCTTTGACCTAGCAATTATATTCCTCAGGATTTATCCAAGAAACATTAAAATATGTCTACAAAAGGCGGGCACGGTGGCTAACACCTGTAATCCCAGCACTTTGGGAGGTCAAGGTGGGTGGATCTTGAGGTCAGGAGTTCAAGACTAGTCTGGCCATTATGGTGAAATCCCGTCTCTACTAAAAATACAAAAATTAGTCAGGTGTGGTGGTATGTGCCTGCAGTCCCAGCCACTCAGGAGGCTGAGGCTGAAGAATTGCTTGAACCTGGGAGGCAGAGATTGCAGGAGCCGAGACTGCGCCATTGCACTACAGCCTGGGCGACAAAGTGAGACTCAGTCTCAAAAGAAAAAAAAAAAGTCCACAAAAAGTGAATATATTCACACATATTTATAGGAGATTTATTTATATTACCTTAAAGCTGTAAATAATACAAAAGTCAATCAATCAACAGAATAGGTACACACTGTGCATCAAATTCATATAATAAAACATTACTCATCAATAAAAAGAAAAACTGATTTCTTTACTATTTCTAAATCTCACAGATATTTTGATGAACAAAATAAGCTGAAGACAAGAAAGTACATATGATAAGATTTCCCTTCTATGAAGTTCTAAAGTATTCAAAATTAATTTATGGTGAAAAGATAATCTAACTGTGGTTGCCTCAGATTTGCGGGGGTATGGGGAGATATAATTTACTCCTATGGCAAATGAGAGAGTTCTTTGGTTTGAAGGAAATTTTCTATATCTTATTATTGTTAGTCATTGCATGAGTGTATTCACTTGTTAAAACTCATTACACTCAGTGAATTTCAATATGTGTAAAGAAGTAGACAGCTAGTAAACTCTAGTTAATATATTGAAAATAATGAAATCCATGTGTCTCACTGTTGAGAGTTTCAGTATTGGAAAGGGGAAAACTAATATATACTATGTGATGTTGGATTGAAAATATCAATATTTATTTACATCATATATATTTGTGTGTGTGTGTGTGTGTGTGTGTGTGTGTGTGGCAGAGAGAGAGAGAGAGAAAGAGAGAGAGAGAGAGAGAGAGAGAGAGAGAGAGAGAGAGAGAAGGGAGAAAGAAGAAGAGGAAAGGCAGGAGAGAAAAAAGGAATACACACGCCCAGCATTTGTATTTAAATACCATTTCCCACTAAAAGAATCCAGGGCTTACTGAAGAAATGGTTACTATTTTCAGGGCTAGAAAAGAGCAATATAAGCCTGGAGCATCTAGTTGCATTGTGGAAGAGGAGCTCAAAGAATTAGAGAAATATGTCAAAATGACACAAGTCAGTTTGACAGGGCTCCCTCTTGTCATATTCAAAGTAAATACTGAAAGGGTTGGATTGAAATAACTCAATAAAGTAATAAATCATGAACCCATACTCACAGAAGTAAATGAATAAATAAATAAAGCCCTTCCCTACAGTAGAGTGCCAAATGATAAGCGCAGCAGAAATGATGTATTTGAAATTAACAATGGATGCTAAACTTACAGGGTAGATGTTGATTGGAACAGAAATTATTTCAAAGTATCTCAAAAAATCTACTCATTAAATTCAAAGGAAAAACTGTAATAATATCATTCAATAATGTAGGTAATACCACCTGAACCGAAAAACAAGTATAGCATGATCAAAATTGAGACAAAATTGTGTCTAATAAGATACTCAGAGAAAGACAAAACATTATTACTTCTGTTAATCTAATCATGAGAAGGCATCAGACAGACCTAAGTTGGGAGACAGTCAACAAAATAACTAGGCCCGTCCTCTTAAAAAATGTTAACTCAATACACAGAAAGAAAGACTGAAATATGACAATTAAATACAATATGCGATTGTGGAATTTGTTTCTGGAAAAGGAAAACAAATAGCTATAAAACACATTATTACGAAACTTCATTAAATGTGATATTGTCTGTAGATGGGATAATTTTCTTATTTTTCCTAGTATTTAAAATTTATCTGTGGTTTTGTAAGAAACTGTACAATTTCTTAAGAAATATGGACGAAATTATTTAAGGTTAAAGAATCAGAATACTTTCAACTTAACTATAAGATGTTTCAGTCAAAGAAATAAGTCAAAGAAATAAAATCCTATATGTATAAAATTAATACACAGATATGTAAATGGTCTAAAATGAAATAAGTGATGCATTTGGATAAAGGGTATATAAGACTTCCTGACACGATTCTAGCAACTTTTCTCTAAATTTAAAGCTATTTCAAAATATAAACTATGCTCCTGTGATGGTTAATATTAAGTATCAACTTGATTGAAGAATTCAGAGTACTGTTTCGGGGTGTGTCTGTGAGGGTGTTGACAAAGGAGATTGACATTTGAGTTAGTGGGCTGGGAAAGGCAGACCCACCCTTAATCCAGGTGGGCACCATTTAATCAACTGCCAGCCCAGCTAGAATAAAGCACGCAGAAGAACAGGAAAGGACTTGACTTGCTGATTCTTCTGGCCTTCATTTTTCTCCTGTGCTGGACGCTTCCTGCCCATGAACATCAGACTCCCAGTTTTTCAGCTTTTGGACTCTTGGACTTATATCAGTGGTTTGCCAGGGGCTCTTGAGCCTTTAACCACAGACTGAAGGCTGCACTGTCAGGTTCCCTACTTTTGAGGTTTTGGGATGTGAACTGTTCCACCACTGGCTTCCTTGCTCCTCACCTTGCAGACAACCTACCATGGGACTTCATCTAGTGATGGTGTGAGTCAATATTCCTTAATAAACTCCTTTTCGTATATACAAGTAGCCTATTATTTCTGATCCTCTAGAGAAACCCAGACTAATATCCACCCCCTCCAAAAAAAAAAAAAAAAAAAGTATAATCTCAGATCCCCTTCCCCACTCCACAGTCAAGGAGGGTGCTCTCTCATCTCCTACCTCCTGACCCTTCACACAATACTTGAGAATTATTCTCTTGCCTAGGTAAAACGGTATCTGTAAATCAGGAAACATAGACCTGACTTATCACAGGTGGCATAGTGTAAACTGGAAATAAATGAGAGTTTACTTGATGAAGATGGAGACTCCATTATCATTTCATTCATACCAGCCCTCTTCCTCAAAATGCTAGCATATAGGTGGAAGGGTGAATCTAGTCTCTTCACCAGAATTAAAATTTAAGAATTGGTGATTATAGAGATCTCTGACATAATCTCAAGGTTTTGTTCACATTGGAGCACTATAAGGCTGAGTAAAACCTTTCTCCAGCCTTTTCCATCTCAATTAGTAACAACTGGATTATTGAAGTTTCACCTGCCCAAACTTCCAGCACCATCCTTGACTCTTCTTTCCCCACCACACACACCATCCATGTGAAACTCATCCTATGAGTTTCAGGTTTTTTCAACTTTTGTCCTTTTGGAATGCATTGCTTTTCCTCAATTATTTCTTTCCCATCGAAATAAATGGACGTACCTTCATCTATTCTGCATTTTTATTTAGCAATTTTTACCTTATAACTTACAATATGAATTATTTATTTCTTATGTTTAAGGTATATCCCTCTCATTTAATTTAAGCTACAAAGAGTCAGGAGTGTTTTTACTTAACTGTGAATTAATGTATCTTGGGTGCATTGAATAATTCTGTTGACACAGTAAACGCTTAGTATTTGTGGAATAAATGTTTCTTTTCTACACAATTCTAATTTAAGTAACACCTATTCCATTTGAATCTAAACTGTTAGATTCACTGAAAAATAAGGTTTTAGTAAGATGATTATACTTGGACTAACATTTTGGGCTTTAAACTATTGCTGTTATTGATTGAACATTTTTGTATTTGTTAATGTTTGTGCCAAAATGTTTACAATTAATCTTTCAAACAACTATATTATCATAACAATTTTACATATGAAACAAATCTAGGCCCTTAGATGTTAAGCAAATTGCTCAAGGACACAAAGTCAAGAAATTAGTAACTTTTTAAAACTTTTTATATGAATACAATTTACATACATAAAACTGGAGAATCATAAGTATAAAGCTAGATGACTTGTTGTGAAATAAATATACTCATCGAAGCATAACCCAGGACAAGAAAAACAATTGGATAAAAAACTACTACTGTGATTCCTTGTTTACAATCTCTACTTCTCTCCAAAGACAACCACTATCTCTTAGCACCATGGATACTTTTCCATATTTTTGAAATTTATATAAATGAAATCCGATATTATACATTATTTTGTGCATTGATGATTTCATTTAACACTATATTTGTAATCACTGAATAATATTCTAACTGTATTGCTCTACAACAGGTTGTTTATCCATTCACCTATTGAAGAACATCTCAGATACATTCAGATTTTGGAATTATGAACAAACACTATAAATATTTGCATGCAGGTTTTAGTGTGAACCTAAGTTTTTAATAATTGCGTAAATACATAAGACTGTAAATGCTGGATTAAATGGTTTAGCTTATTAAAAAGCTGCTATCCTGTGTTCTAAAGTGACTAAATCATTTTGCATTGCGAACAGCAATGAAGGTGAATTCCATTTGTCTGCATCACCTGCAGCAATTGATATTACTTTAAATTTTAGTCATTCTAAATGACACGTAGTGTTATCGTATAGTTGCCTTAATTTGCATTTTCCTATAAACAAATAATATTGAGCATCTTTCATATGCTTATTTGCACAAATGTATTTTCTTAGAAAGGGTCTCTGTTCAGATTATTTGCCTCTTAATATTGTCCTGGTGCCTTCTCCTTTAGAATGCTATTAATTATTGAATCAATTTTAACAAGTACTAAGTTTTTAATAGATTACTTATTACTTACTATTTTGTGTCAGTTTGGTAGCTTGTGTCTTTCAAGAAATAATTACATTTTATCTAATTTGTGAGAACTGTGGACATAGGTTTATTCATAATATTCTTTTATTATTATTTTAATGAATATTTATAGGATATGTTTAATGTCTATGGGCCACTCTTTTCTTTCAAATATTTTCGATTTATGTATTCTCTCTTTTCGTTCTGGATTAGTTTGGCTACAGATTCCTTAATTTTATTGTTCTTTTCAAATAATAAATATATTGTATTTATTGATTTTCTCTATAGTTTTTCTGTTTGCAGATTTCTTCAAATCTTCCCTGGTTTTTATTATTTATTTTCTCCTGCTTGATTCAGCTATAATTACTCTTCTTTCCCTGGAACTTAAATGATGGAAGGTTAGACTATTATGTTTAGATTTTTTTTCTATTCTAACATATGTATTTAATGTTAGTTTCTCACTAAACACATCTTTCATTGCATCCAGCAAATTTTGCTAAGTTATAGTTCTAATCTGATTTAGTTTGAAATATTTTAATTTCTCTTGACACTTCTTTTATGAGTAATATTTAGAAGTGTGTTACTTAACTTCCAAATATTTGGAGATTTTGAGCTATTCTTCTCATTGATTTTGTTGTTGTTGTTTATTTACACTTTGCTCTAAAAATGGGTATCGTGTAATTTTAAAATGTATTTTACATGTTCTGTGGCATCAATGTGATGTATCTCAATTATCTATTGAGAAAAGTATGTATTTGGCTGTGGTAAGACAGAATATTTTATAAATGTCAATTAGATCAAGTGGATCAGTAGTTCTGTTCAGATCACTTATATCTTTACTAATTTTTTGCATGTTTAATCCATCAGTTATTAAAAGAGTGGTATTTATCTACAACTATAATCATGACTGTGTCTATTTCTCTTGGTAGTTCTATCAGATATTGCCTCACATATTTTTACACTGTTTTTATCGACATACACATTAAGCAGTATTATGCCTTCCTAAAGAACTGGCCTTTTAATATTATGTAATCTCCCTCCTTGTCTCTAATAATAGTCTTTATTCTAGAGTCTACTTTGTCTGAAATTAATATAGCTACTCTAACTTTGTTTTTATTAGAAGCACCACATGTTTTTCTCCATTCCACTGTATTTAACGTATCTGAGTCTATAAAAGTGAGTATCTGGTACAAAATGTATAGTTAGGTTTCTATTTAAGTCCACTTCATGGTCCTTGGCTGTTAATGTCTCCCATTTTTGGTGTATTTAGACCATTCATATTTGAAGTGATTATTACTGTATTTAAATTAATATATATTATTTTGTAATTGTTTTCTTTTTTCATTTTTGACATCTTTATTTCTTTAATTACAAAAACCTAACATACTCATATAAATCCAAAACTACAAAGGTGTATAGAGTCTTCCTTGACTCCAACCCCTCACCTTACACCTTTGATATAACAGTTTGATTTGTATACTTTCAAGTGATTTTTCTGTAATGTGCCAACAAATAGCATCATGGTGGGGCTTATTGTTTGTACAAGTTTACACCAGGAGTCTGCAACTTAACTTTTTACTTAGTAATAAGTCCTGGATTCATATAGAAAGATCTTTTCTGTTCCTTTTAATACATGCATAATAGTCCTGAGCATGGATACACTATGTCTTTTTAAAAAATCCCTGATTGGTTGATTTAGGTTGCTTTCAATATTTTTGGCATCACAAAAAATTCTGCAATAAATATATTTGAACACATAGTGCTGAGACCAGCTCAGTCGAGGAGACCCTAACCCAGCAGCGCTAGGGGAATTAAAGACACACACACAGAAATATAGAGGTGTGAAGTGGGGAATCAGGGGTCTCACAGTCTTCAGAACTGAAAGCCCCGAACAGATATTTACTCACATATTTATTAACAGCAAACCAGTCATTAGCATTGTTTCTATAGATAGATATTAAATTAACTAAGAGTATCCCTTATGAGAAAGGAAGGGATGGGCTGAATTAATTGCAGCAGGAACACGCCCTTAAGACACAGTTTGCTCATGCTAATTGTGGCTTAAGAATGCCTTTAAGCGGTTTTCCGCCCTGGGCGGGCCAGGTGTTCCTTGTCCTCATTCCGGTAAACCCACAACTTTCCAGCTTGAGCTTTAGGGCCATTATGGACATACCACAGCGCTGCAGAGATTTTGTTTATGGCCAGTTTTGGGACCAGTTTATGGCCAGATTTTGGGGGGCTTGCTCCCAACACATAGTGTGCATGGTGACATGAATGTTTCCAAATGAGATGCTTAGAAATGGAAATGCTAGGCATCTCATTGGAGTATGTACATATTACGCTTGGTAGATCCTTTGCTCAGCGGTTGCACCAATTTCCCCTCACACCAGCAATGGATAGGAATGTTCATTTCTCCACATCTTTTCCTAAACTCCATGTTATCATCTCTGTGATTTTTATCAATCTGATAGACTCAAAAAAATTGTTTATGCTGGCATCTTGTTGTTTTTGTTTGCATTTTAAAAATTTTTGGTAAGGTTAAGTCTCTCTTTATATGGTCCTTGGCTATTAATTTCTCCCATTTTCAACATCTCTAATTATTAAAAAATTATTCTTGCTGTTGATTGTATATCTTACTTTCCATAAATTCTACTTATTGATCTTAGTTAGGTTTCTGAACTCAAATGAAGTAGGTCTGCTCTAAACTCTTAAGTGACAGTTCAAATATTTGGAGAGTTCTACCAAATGTCCTTCGAGCCTCCCTGTCTTTAGGCTAACATCCTTAACTCCTCTCTCCTATAAGAGCGATTTTGAAATAGTTTGAAATTCTAAGTTCTGCCCTCTGGACTACCCTGGTTATCAATGTCCCCTTTTACAACATTTCTTCAGAACTAATTACAGAACAACAGCATATATGTTCTGATAAGTGCTGGCTGTACAATAGAAATTATCATTTTTGGTTATAATAATGTTAAGTTTAAATTTGGGGTCCATTTTACTTGAGTATATAGTCAATTAAACAAAAAAGGTGTATTTTCGCATGGTTGACTTTTAAATCGCATTTCTCCCTTTTCCTATTATGCAGCTGATCTTTTTCAGCTTTGCTACAGGTTTTTGTATTTACTCCACTCAGGCAATCATCTACTGTTTTTGGATCTTTTTTGGGGCCAATATATTATTTATTTTTTAGCTATTTTGTGTAGCATATTAGTGACTCCTGCCATTTTATCTTTTGTACTTTTAATAGGCAAATTTTTATTTTAAAAAAATTAAGCAGAACAAGGCCAAAGATGTAATCTTACTTCAAAATCTGCATATATCTAGCCTCCTCCACATCCTTTGGACTTGGTCATAGAAGTAGCTCATTCTCATTCTCAGCCCACATTTCTTCATTTAGGCCAGACAGAAATATGGTATGACGATTTTGGAATGTGATATCTAAACAAGCTTAATTTCTGATTTCACTCTCATACCCCAGTCCAAAAACTGCCAAAGAAAATAAATATCATTGAACATAGCTTTCATTGTAATGAAACTGTGCTAGGTCTCTAGTTATCATGACTTTCTATCTCTTTAAAAGATTATATAAGTTTTTAATTTTTTTTTTTATTTCAATAGGTTTTGGGGTAACAGGTGGTATTTGGTTAGATGAGTAAGTTTTTTAGTGGTCATTTCTGAGATTTTGGTGCACCCATCGCTAGAGCAGTGTACTTGTACCCAATGTGTAGCCTTTTAACGTTCTATGCAGGAAAATTTACCAGTGATAATTTTTTTTTCAATTGCTCTTTGAGAAAGCTTTTATTTCTTCCTTACATTTGAAGAATAATTTTGCTGGAGGTAGAATTCTAGTTTGGCGAATTTATTTCTAATACTCTAAATATTTTACTCCAGTTTCTTCTTGTTCACCTGGTTTCTGATAAGATGGCCAACATATCCTTATTCCTCTATAGGTAAGATGCTCCCAACACCCCAGCCTTTTCTATGATTTTATCTTTGTCTTTGGTTTTCTGAAATTTGAATATGATATCATTAGGGTGTTTTTTGTTAGTTTGGTTTGGATTTTTTATGATTTATTTTATGAATATTCTCTGAATTTTGTAGATCTGTGGTTTTGGATCTATCATTAGATTTGGAACATTCTGAGCCGTTATTACTTCAATTATTACTTTTGCTCCATTCTTTCTTTGTATCTTCTTCAGTATTTCAAGTGTGTATGCAAAAGATTTGAAATTGTCCCATTGTTTTTGAATTTTTTTATCTTTGAATTTAAAACCTTCTATCGAACTATTCTCAAGCTAATTTTTCACTCAACCATATGGCCTAATAATGAGCCCATCAAAGTCAATATTTGTTTCTATTTTAGTGGTTTTGATTTGGAGCATTTAAAAAATTTTCTTAGAGTTTCTGTTTTTCTCTTTAGTGTCCATCTGTTTTTTCATGCTGTCTACTTTTACCATTAAATCCCTTAACATACTAAGCACAGTTGTTTTAAATTCCCTGTCTGATAATTATAGCAATTTTGTCATATCTTAATCTTATTTCGAAGATTGCCTTTTCTCTTCAGATTGTTTTTTCTCACCTTTTTTGTCATGTCATTCAATTTTTGGTAAATGTCAGATATGTTGTATTGACTAATTGGAATGAGGTAAATACACCTTTACTGTGAGGATTTCTGTTAATTTGATTGTGAGTTGAAATGTTTAATATTTGCTGTAGCCATGGGCACTAGAGGCTTTGAATTACTTTAGTGTGCTTGCTTTTGTTTCTCCTTTTGACTTTGGGCTTCCCTAAGTACTTTGCCTTAGAGTGGTACTGTGTTGTAAAGCTCAGATGAAGCCCACAGATAGTATCCAAGAGCTCTGTTGGTGCTATTCTTGCACCCAGCCCCACACCAAGAATAGAAGCTCTACCCAAGTCATGGCAGGCTCAGAATACTTGGCTGGGTTGAATTTAAAATCAGAAAAGGTCAAAGCTGTCTTCCATACTGAGTCAATTCCTGGGTGGGATCACAAGACCAGTTGAGACAATTTCTTGATATGGGTTACAGGTCCATGAGATATATATAATATATATATATCCTGAATAAGTGGTATTTATATCTAAATTTCCCGCCCCTACCATAACACCCTAAGCCCTTCCCCTCTATACTTTGGACTGAAACGTAGAAGCCTTCGTCCTCTGTGGCCCCCACCCTTCTGAAGACGCATATGCTGGTGCGCGCGCCCAATAAACTCCAATTATTCTCGCCCCTCCTCCACTTTGTTATGCCAGGAGCTCCTATAATGAGAGGGCTCCTCAGATGTTATCTAATGATAGTGATGCCCAGGGCCAGGCTCTACATGCGAGAAGTACATTATATCATTAATTTTTTAGTAACAGGGCCTATTCTATATATTATTATGATATTTATATACTATATAAACTATGTATATATACGTATATAATGATGATTATAATAAATATGTATATAAATATGTATTTTTATATATGTGTGTGTGTATGTACATATCTCCAATGCTGTAGTTTTGTTCTCCCTGCCCCCTACTGCTATATCTGATACCACCATGCTAAACCTATTTTCATGATGATCACACTCCTTATTACTTTATTTTTTTCTTCCTTAAATGATACAAGCAGGGTCTAAGGGGTTGGTACAGAAGAGAGCGCTTTCCTCAGCTAAAGCAAGGTTCCTGCACAATGTTTTCCTCTGCAGAGTAGGTATTTGTTTTGGAGAACAAAAGCTTTGGATATAATTCACAATTATTCCATTTTTCTCCTTCTGCCAAGGCCAAGAAAGCATCAGATTTCTCTTTTATTACTGCCTACCTTTCATTCTGCAGAAAATATCTGAGCCAGTACTATGTGTCCTGGGCAAACCAGTAGTCTCTCATATTCTTGCCTTGCATATCTGGTACGGAGCATCTGCCTTCTGAGTTAGCTGGGTAAGGGCAATTGAGACCCAAGCATTCTGAGTCTTCTGTGACTCAGGTAGAGTTTTCCATCCTATGTGTAGCACTGGGTGGAAGAAGAAAGCCTCTGAACTGTTAGCTGTACTCATGAGGCACTTAGCCAGTAAAATTCAGAGTTAAGGAGATTAAGAATACTGGTGGCCTTCCCCAACCTCCCTTCACCCTCAGTAAGAGAAGTTAATTGTAATCACTCAATTGGTTCTTCTTGACTGCTGCACAGATAAAGTTAATTCACTGAGATAGCAGTATGGCAGTAGAGAAAAAATTTAATGATTGCAGAGCTAGCCAAAGGGAAGATAGCAGTTTACTACTCAAATCAGCCTCCCCGAAAGCTTGGAGGCTAGTTTTTCAAGCATAGTGTGGCAGGCAGGGGGTTTGGGAATGGAGAATGTTGATTAGTTGGTTTGAGGGTGAAATCATAGAAGGTCAAAGCTGTTTTTCAGTGCTGAGTCAGTTCCTGGGTGGGATCACAAGACCAGTTGAGCCAGTTTCTTGGTATGGGTTACTGGTCCAGGTGGTGCCAGTTGGTCTATCAGAATGCAAGGTCTGAAAAATAGCTCAAATACTAATCAGGATTTTTAATATTGATGTTATCTATAGGAGTAATTGGTGAGGTTATGTATCTTGTAATCCTTGACTACATGACTCCTGAGCCATAATTTTAATTTTGTAGCTAATTGCTAGTTTTACAAAGGTAGCTTCAGTCCACAAGAAAGGAAGGGGTTAGTTTTGAGAAGGAGCTGTTATTATGTTTGTTTTAAAATTATACTACAAACAAACTTTCACCCATAGTTAGCCTGGCATATACCCAGGAATGAACAAGGGCAGCTTAGAAGTTAGAAGCAAGTGGAATCATTTAAATCAGATTTATTTTGCTATCATAATTATTTATGTCAGATTTTCCTCACTGTTATAATTTTTGCAAAGGCTATTTATAATCATTGATTAATAGCTGAGAAGAAAGGGAGCCCAGTTTTCTTTACCATACACTCTTGGAGTGGAATGTACTTCAAGTTGAACTGGAAACAGGAAAGAGTGGAAGTGGATTGTTGCTCAAATGCTAAAGACTTCTAGTGTTCTTGACATGCTTTAGTATATTTTCTTGAAGAAATTATTCTGGATTTGCTCTATGTTTTTAGCACATATCCCAGGGTTATAAAATGATATTTTAAATATTTTTAACTAGTTTGGCTTATTTGGCTGTGGAGTGGTTCCATGGAGCTCCTGCCATTCTAAAAGTGTAACTCCTAAATTTATTTTTATACTATTCATATTGGATATAGTAAGTTTACTTTATTACAGTGAGGAAGTCTGGTGATAGCATGGTATAGAAATATGGGCACTGGCCTTGAAGCCACACACTGTTGGGTTTGACACGCAGCTCTGTCATTTACCATCTGAGCAGCCTAAGGCAAATTACTTTAGTCTCTCTGAACATCAATTTCCATAACTGACCCAGAACAATTATAATGTTCTTTTAAGGTTGTTGTAAAATATTGACAAGACAAAGTATACATGCAAAGTGCCTTGCTCAGAAATATCATTAGTGTTCAATTAGTATTATTACTAGTGGATTAATAACTTAATAATTTTGTAGTATAAGAATCTTTTCTACTTTACATAAAGATAATTATAGTTTTATATGGCTGTATCCTCCTCTTTTTAGGTGTGTGTATACATATATGTTGTGTGTGCATATATATATATACACACGATACATATATATACACACACACACATATTGATATATGGAAAAAACAACTTTTATTTGAAGAATCTGAGCACTTTATTTATTTATTTTTATTTTATTTATTATTTTTATTTTTATTTTTATTTTTTTTAACGTGCAGGTTTGTTACATATGTATACTTGTGCCATGTTGGTGTGCTGCACCCATCAACTCGTCAGCACCCATCAATTCAT
>NW_016808114.1:670793-690383 GCF_001698545.2 Rhinopithecus bieti
TTAAAGAGGACACAAACAAATGGAAGAACATACCATGCTCATGGATAGGAAGAATCAATATCATGAAAATGGCCATACTGCCCAAGGTTATTTATAGATTCAATGCCATCCCCATCAAGCTACCAATGAGTTTCTTCACAGAATTGGAAAAAACTGCTTTAAAGTTCATATGGAACCAAAAAAGAGCCCGCATTGCCAAGACAATCCTAAGTCAAAAGAATCTGAGCATTTTAAACTTCTTGCATCCAGAGAGACATTAAAACGAGATAGCAGTCACGTGCCATATCCCCTCTTTTTAGCTATATTGATCTATTGAAACTGCTTGTTACTGCCACAACTAGCAATGAACTAAGATAATAATGCTGCAAGATGGGACTCTGTAATTTGAATATTTAAGCACTTCAAGTGATTTTGATGCAGGTGCTATAAGAAACATTTTGAAATATCTAGAAACATTAGGGTTCTAATGATGGTGACTGAAATCCTGGAAAGACTTCTGAGAAGGACTGGGAGGTATTTCAAACAAATTTTGAATATGGAACAGGTACTATCTGGTTATGATGCTTCAGTATTTCCCTACCCAAAACATTTTTAGAGTTTAAAAACCCTTCCAAATGTTTCCAGTGCTTCTACATACTTTGCACTTTGAGTTCTTAATAGAAGATACTTAATTTGCTTATATAGAGTGGAAAAGTGGTGGATGGAAAGGAATGTAAAATGCTTCTGCATTTAGTGTTAACATCCCATAAACAAAGGTAAAATGAAGCAAACTAAAGTTTGGGGTTAGAAAGCTTTAAAAATTCAAATATAGTTTGTATAGGGTGCAGATGAATAATTTATGTTTATTAAAGTGGTTCTACTTTAAAATGTGTCATTTTGAAGAATATTTTAATTAATAGCTTATTAAAACAATATTCTACTTGATATATTTTATCTGTGGAATTTTAAATATGAATGTGACACATATTAATCTGTACTATAATACCAATTATGATAAAACACTTCACATAAGGCATTTTCTTACTTTATTATGTCCTATTTCATGAGATTTCTCATATCTCCTGATGTTTAAAGCACTATAAGTATAATGTGAATGCTACTCCAAACTATGTAAAAAGTGTGGCATCCATAGCCATTGATGTTCCTAGTTTTATGGTTGTGTCTTTGATTGCAACAATAAGAAATTATATGGTAGTTTGATGTTTAGTGCAGTGTATATTTTTGTTAATTTTAACAACCCCAGTGAGAAGCCTCCAGAAAATGAGTGGAAAGCTATGATGATTCCGATTATTTTCAAGCTGTACAGTCTCTCTTAAAGTAAGAAAGAAGAAATATGTTTACACGTAACACAGACACATATACACAGCACCCACAAACAGCATGCATTGGTAATTTGGGATACTTTTGCAAGTTAAAATTTTGTTTTGTTTTTCAAAGAGTAATTCAATCCAGTTCAAACAACTCAAAGTACTCATTTAGAAAAAAATTGGGTGGCAAATAAAGACAATTTAGAATACATGAAAACTGAGCTGTGTAAATAAAGAACAGATATGTGGGAGACCTGTAATGTTGGTCTGCTATCCACTAGTATTCACGGGAAGTAATAATGTGGCCTTCCAGGAACAGAGACATACAAATCTTGATCCTGCTCCTAACTCTTGCTGCTTCTGCTGTTGATATAGCAATATTGTTAATAACAGTCAATAAATTTTAATAACTTTTTTTTGGAAAAGACTCATTTTGTTTCCTCTTTTAAATTGATCCCCCAAATTGATCTTTCTCTCTCTCTCTCTCACACACACACACACACACACACACACAATCACACATCCTATATCACCATTCTTTAACTTGTGCTCATTTTCTAAATCTTTAATGATTGAAACAACCCTTCCAGAAACCTTCCGTTACTATCTAAAACTATATTATATCCTTAGTGATGTGTTTGGCAGCACTATACTCATACTCCATCATAGCACATATGTGCCTATTATTCGTCTTCTCCACAAGATCGTAAAAACTTGATGACAGAGGCTGTAGTAAGTTTTCTGACATCTCTGTGGAGTTCAGTAGTTTGTAATTAAATTGAACTCTACACAACAACTACATGAGGCATGTTTTACTCACCACTGGTCATAGAAGCAAGGCATGCGCTGAAGTTCACTCAACGAATATGTAAAGGAGGATGGCCCTGAAAACAAACCTGGTGGTTCTAAATGAAGTTTTCTTTGCCAGTACAGAGACTGGCCTGTCGAATAGGCACAGATCTGTCCCTTAATATCTCATTAGAACTTCCTTACATTTACACTGAAATGTCCACTCTTAGAATTCCAGTTCACAGATTTCTTTTCTACTTCACTCACTTTTCATTGACTGTTGATTGATTGAGTTTTAATATCATGTGTCTTTCATAGGAACTAGCTGGTTTGCTTTTAAATTTTATAGACTTCTCATTTAGAAACGCAGGTACTCCTAAATTCATGGTACGTTACCATCACTGATTCACTCAGCGACGTCCTGTATTCATGTATTCTCTTCTCTCTCTTTTTTTTTTTTTGTTTGAGACGGAGTCTCGCTCTGTCGCCCAGGCTGGAGTGCAGTGGCCGGATCTCAGCTCACTGCAAGCTCCGCCTCCCGGGTTTACGCTATTCTCCTGCCTCAGCCTCCCGGGTAGCTGGGACTACAGGTGCCCGCCACCTCGCCTGGCTAGTTTTTTGTATTCTTTAGTAGAGACGGGGTTTCACCGTGTTAGCCAGGATGGTCTCGTCATGTATTCTCTTTAATCTCCATCACTCATTCCCTTTATTCCCCCATCCTAAAAACAATCATCTTGTATATTTATACATTTAATGCATTTTGGCATAAATGTGTAATTTGTTTTGTGTTAACTCATATATAAATACATTATTCTCTATTAAAGGTCTCATATATTGCTTATTTTTTTCACTCAGCACAAAGCTTTTAAGATCTATCTATTTAGACCATACATATGAATTCTTTTCTACCTGTTGTATAGAACTCCATGATCTTATTCTACCATGTTTTACCAGTGTACTCCCCTAGTAGTGACACAAGCAGATTACCGCCCCTCCACCACTAATAACACTGCAACTGACATCCTTGAGCATTTATTAAGGATATATTCCCAAAGGTAGAACTTTTAGACTAAAGATAGGCACATATTAAATTTGATGTTCATTTTGAAGAACATTTTTAATCAATAGTTTATTAAAACAATATTCTACTTGATACACTGTATTTCTGGAATTCTAAATTTTAATTTGACAAAAATTAATCATAATCATATTATAATACCAGTTATAATAAAATACTCCTCACGAGGCATTGTGTTACTTTATTATGTCCTATTCCGCAAGATAATTTCCTGTATCTTTTGATATGAGCCAGATTCCATTTGAGGATGTGGGAATATCTGTAGCATTTTACAATCCTAACAGCAGAATAATTACAGTACATTCTGCCATTTGGAAAAAGAAGAGAGGTAACCTGGTCTACAGGAAATCAAATATTGGCCAGGTGTGGTGACTCACACCTATAATCCCAGCACTTTGGGAGGCCGAGGTGGTCAGATCATGAGGTCAGGAGATTGAGACCATCCTGGCTAACATGGTGAACCCCAATCTCTACTAAAAATAAAAAATATTAGCCGGGCATGGTGGCATGCGCCTGTAGTCCCAGCTACTCAGGAGGCTGAGGCAGGAGAATGGCATGAACCTGGGAGGTGGAGCTTGCAATGAGCCGAGATCATGCCACTGCACTCCAGCCTGGACAACAGAACAAGACTCTGCCTCAAAAAAAAAAAAAAAAAAAAAAAAAAAAAAAAAAAAAAAAAAAAAAAAAAAAAAAAAAAAAAAAAATCAAATATTATGGGGAAGATGTTGCAAATATCCCATTCCACAGGAAAGGGAAATGCTGGATTAAGCCTGATTCTGCTTCCTGAGAGAAATAACTATTCCATTGAACTCTGTCACCTCTTGCTCCATCTTCTGGAAGATTTCTCTGCATCTTTTAATCTACTCAGAGAATATCTAATTAAGTCAACATTTGGGCACCCAGCAGTTATTTTTATTCTTGTACAGTGGGCTGGGTTAAATCTTCAACCATGACTAACTTGGATTTGACAATGCTTGGAGTTATGATTTCTTTGGTAGTACAAATCTCAAACGAACTTAGCTGGCTTCTAGATATTTGATTCCTGTCAGCTCCATGTGCAAATATCCACATCTGCAGTTCTTTTCCAGACGTTCTTCTTATATTTCATCTATTTCTCTGCCTGCCCCCAGTCTTCTGCTCTCTCTCAACTAAATCATGGGCAACTTAGCCACATAAGTAGGAGAACAGCCACACTTTCATTCTGCTTTCTCTGAGCTGTTTTGTCTAACTGGAAAAATCTATTAGATGCCAACTTAGTTTATTAAAGGATCTTACCAATGGTTGTGCAATCTATATTTTTTTTAGTAATCTTTGAGGGATGACTAGTTTGAATTTGTTTTTTTTTTTTTATGTCAAAGATCTTATTACAGTTTTTTAGTGTTTGAAATAGAGAGGCAGTTGCCTTTCCAATCCAAAATATCCCTGAGTTTCTGAATTATGCTTCTTTTCTTGCCTGCTTCAAAGTAACCAATTCTTTTCTGAGCTCAGTTTCTTGTAACACCCAGTCACAATGAACATTAAATGCTTCCAGCATGCTTTTCTGCAACCTGTTCCCTTAAGCTACTAGTTAATTGAGGTGACAATTTCACCAAATATTTCACCAATACAGGACTTGCATCAACATCCTTCCAGGCTCTGATAACAGTTTTCTTTTTGTCCATTTCTTGTTTCCTAAGCCAATATCACATGGCTATACTAAGCCATAACCAATGACAGTGACTAAAAAACAATAATGTTAATTTCTTGATCATGTTATATATGCATAGTGAATACATTAGAGACTGTGTTCTGTGTCCTTATTCCACATTTGAAATGGCAAGAACAGCCACTAACTGGACGACTACTAATGGTGGTAGCAGAAGAAAACAAACCTAGGGTCTTGTTCCAGCAATTAAATGTCTGGTCTTGAAGTGACACTTTCTACTTCCTCACAATGTGTTGGCTGAAACAAATTCCATGGTCTCACCTACTCAGAGAACCCGAAAGGCAATGGATCCACGTGTTTATAAGGTGGAGAATTGAGATAAAGTAATTGGTGAACAATCTACTACAATTATAAAGTAAGATTTTCTTAGGACTTTTAAGATGGCTTAACTATAAACATGTATCAGCATATAAGACAGGATTCTGTATAGAACACAGAAGACCCTCTGCATTCCGTATTAGGTCATTCTTGCACTGCAATACAAAAATATCTGAGACTGGGGAATTTAGAGGAAAAGAGATTTAATTGGCTTACAGTTCTGCAGGGTGTACAAGAAGCATAGTGGCATCTGGTTTTACAGAGGCCTCAGAAAGCTCTTATTCAAGGTGGAAGGTGAAATGGAAGTTTGCCTTTGCCACATAGCCAAAGCAGGAAAAGAGAGAGAGTGGGTGAGGGGAGAGGGGAAGATGTTACACATTTTTCAATAATTGGGTCTCACGATAACTCACTATCACAAAGACAGCACCAAGCCATTAGGCATCTGCCCCATGATCCAAATACCTCCCACCAAGCCCCACTTCCAGCATTGGGGATTGCAATTCAACGTGATATTTAGGCGGGGACAAATATTCAAGCTCTATCAATTCCAAATATAAATTTGCTAAATGCTGGAAACTAAAAGCTAATATAATTTTTGAAGGGTCTGATGGAGTAAAGAACAGAGGAGTTTCCAGCAAAAGTCACAGTCTACATGATGAAGTCAGGTAATTTTTAAAATAATTTACCTGTGACCTGCTGCTTCAAATCTAAAGAATCACTGGCAATCTCTTCTACTTTACTCAAATGCCATTAAGAAGCACCTAGTTCTCAAGAATCTCCCCTGAAAGCTATTTCAGATACCACATTTATGTATTGTATGTTTGTAAATATCTACTCAGAGCAATACCTCTCTCTTCTTTGACATCTCCTGTGAAGTCCGTTCCCAGGCAGCCTTTAACCTACAACAGAAGCTAGATGAAGGAGATTCTGGGAAAGAACAGACTCTAATTACTCCTTTGTGAGGCAGAAAGATTACCTTAGAAGGGATCAATGTTATGCTTTGTTGACAACAGGCAATTCAGCATGTATGTAAAACTATATGATCATATGACTAGATAGAGAAAAAGCATTTGATGAATACCAACATTCACTCATAATATAAAAAAGAAAAGCATCTTAGCCAATAAACAATAAAGAAACATCACAGGTAAATTCTATTTATCAGAAAGCCATCACAAACATCATTCTTAATGGTTAAAAAGTAGAAGCCCTCACATTAAAATAAGAAACAAGAGAGGGATATCCACTATCATAACAATTCAACATTTTACCCAATAGCCTTAACATTCATGCCTTCATGAATGAATGCTCTAGCTTAAATATCTGTCTCTCCCAGGGGTTGTTAGTTAGCCTAGTTAACGTTTTCACTTTGATAATTGACGACCATCCAACATGAACTTGCAAAATAGAACTTCTGATTTGCCTGTAACCATTTTTCTCCTATTGCTCTGGTTCTCTATTGCTGTATAATAAGCAATGCCAATAATTTTAAGCATTTTAAGCACACTTATTGATTGACTGATTATTTCATGGTTTTGTGACTCAGATGACTAGTCTCAACTGAGTGTTTTTTCTCAGGAACTCCCATGTGGTTGCGGTCATGGTGTCTGCAGTAAGAGATATTTGAAATATCACCATAGGTATACTTTTAAAACCGTGACCATCTTTATGTTTAAATTATTCATTTCATCTCATGCTTGTAAGTTAGTTGCTCTGATTACAATTATAATTGGCAATTTAATACACATTTGTAATATTATTTAATTATTAATAAATGAGTAACAAGTTTATGATTTGTTATGTTTATACTTCCATTGATAAAATAATATCAAATATTTCATTTCTTTTTGCACTATTATAATATCATGATCAATAATTTGTCATTGGTGTCAAGATAATAAATTTTTTCTTAACATATTCAGAAAGTGATATCATATAGACATATCTGTGAGATATATATATGTATGTTTTAATATAAATTTAATAAACTTTATGAAGTGAGCAAAAGCAAGTAAGGTATCATTCATAATCACAGGACATGTTAAGGTAAAATATTAAATTTTCATGCATTTCCCTCTAGGAAAAAATATGCATGTGTGTCTCTGTGATGAGATACATAATTTTAAAAATTACAATGTTTGACAGTTTGTATTATGTTCTGATTTTAATAAATTTTTATATTTTATTATGTGATAATTTGTTCCAAGGAATGCATAAACTTACATTGTATTATTGAAGTTATTTTATTTTGGTGTAATTTACTCAACTATTTCTTTAATAATGGACATTGTTCTTGATCCCAGGGTTTTGCTACCATTAATAATGCTACAACTCACATTGTCATGCATAATTCATTGTGAACATTTCTGATTATTTCCTTAGGATATATTTCTAAAAATGGAATAATTGGGTCAAAGTGTATGGGTATTTTAATGATCGGATAAACGTTGCCAAGTTGCCCTACACAAAGTTTCCATACATTTGTATTCCCACAAGCAGTATATCAGACTATCCATTTGCATTCCTTTAATTATAAGTCATGTTGAGTATTTTAACACATTCATGAATGGTTTTAGTTTTTGAGTTTGCTGTATGGGTGAAGTTGGACCAGCTGGTAATTTACTCATTGTCTATTTTTCTTATTTAATTAAGATTTTAATTTTCTCAGTGATATTTATAGCAAATTGTTTTCCAATTGTCATTTGGCTGTTAATATTGTTAATATTTCAGTTGTAATACTTTAACAAACATCTTTTCAAATTTTCACATTTTTTCTGTTTTACTTTTATTTTTCTGTGACTTATAATTATTTCCATATCATGATATTATATAGTTACATTTTTTTGTTCATTTTTATGTTGTTAAATTTATTTTATCAAATTAACATGTATTTCATTTTATATTAACTTTCTCTGTAACTTACTATTGGTGATATATCATTATTAGTTTTTTTGAAATGGAGTCTCACTCTATCACCCAGGCTGGAGAGCAGTGCACAATCTCGGCACACTGCAGCCTCTACCTCCTGGGTTCAATGACCCTTCTTTGAAACATTGATATGATTTATCATGACATTAAGGGTTTTTCTATGGATCATTATCAGAGACACATTTATAATTGTATCTGTACCAGTTAGGGGTGAACGTGGAAGGAAATATCAAATATAAAGTTTAAAAAGTTAAAAATATAACTTCTATTATTAACTCACCAAATATGTTTTAAGTATCAGCTTCTACTTTTATCTTGCAAACTACTTGCTGGAAGCTAGGTCATATTTGAAACATTTTAAAACTTAACTTAGGAGATTACTGATTATTCTTGACAGACAAAGTTGATTTTGACAAAAAGTGAACATTGTAAAAACCTCCGATATAGATCTGATTTTGAATTACTTAAGTGTACAATACTATAATTGTAGTCCATTGCTAGTATTTCCCATAATATTCTAATATCAGGATGACATCATATTGCATTTCTTCCTTCTCCTCAACCAGATATTGACTAACAGCTTCCTTCAGACCTTTTCTTTACATACAGTCATATAGAAAATTATTTAGACATGACTGGTGCCTAGCAATGACTTTACTCATAACATAAAATGATGATGATTATTCAGCAACTGACAGATTAGGAAGAGGGACATAAACTTAATGAACTATAATTATTTTATATTAAAATTTGAAAGTATTTTAAAGAGTTGCCTTTTAAAAGGTATTTTTGAAAAGCCTTTTCATACTTTTAATACATCATCTTCATTGTTTTACCATGGTCTATGACTTACCTAGCATTAGCAATTGATCTGCACCTACTGTTTTTTTCATCACAACCACCTGCATACTTATGTATTTATAGTAAGACTATGATAATCTGGACATCCCAATGAGACTAAAGTTAAGCAGAACTTATCTAAACTACATTTTGCCCCATTTCTTTTTGTTTTTCTGATACTCTGGTCTTACCACTGAATACTAACCCTGTTTGAATTTTTAGTTTCTGGTTTCTCCCTGATTCACATATGCATCTGTCTACAAAGTTCGTTGCCTGTTCATTTTTCTGCTTTCTAAATCTCTGGCATCTGATTTTTAATTTTGAAAATGAATAGATGTTTATGTGGTATGACTCTAAATTTCAACTTGTATCCCTTTATGTCAGAATGCTAGAAATATATTCTTGTTAATGTCTCTGTGAAAAGAAATACCAATAAATCTGTAATATATTCTGGGCCTAACGCCTATCTGAGGCTTAATTCATTAGATAGTTTATCAGTTGTTCACCGAAAGAAGAACTTGAGATAATTACTTATAGAGGGTTAAATTTTGAGAAATAAATGAAGGAATGAAGCAGAGGATGGGACCTCACAGCTCTTTACTGGGCATAACTGGCCTGTTATCTTCTATAGGGTAAAGAACTATAAGGAGGGAAAGAAGGGTAGCCCTCCATGCATTTAAACACATAAACATCCATCTAATGAAGAAGTCGAGTGAATGATCTAGAGATAATTTCTGTTTAACAGCCGATTACTTTATGAGGATATGGCAGAGTCACTGATAAATTTCTCTCACATCACAGATAGAATATTTTCATATCCTACTTCTGTGAAGACTGACCTTAGAGGTATTTAAATCAAGTAAAAGTGGCACTGGAATCTAGAGTTTTAGACATTTTTTTCATGTGTGTGCATCTTTATAATCTATTCAAAATTAAAATGAACTTTACTTGAAAAAATATAAAACAGAAGGTGAAATGGTTTATGCAATATAAATAAATCCAAAGAGAAGAATGATCTCCTTCTTACATTTGTAAAGCAATCCATGTTGTCCATGTCTAAATTTGCCTAGGCATCCGGTATGTCAAAAACTTTTGGATAAAGTTGAACATTTTCCCACATACAATAGTATTCTGTGTCAAACCACCATGCCAGAAAACTGGCATAGAGTAGGACCCCTTTTGCAATAGGAGAGCTGCAAACTGACATCAAGGCTTCTCTTCATCAAGGTGTATGATTTGGCAGATAGCTCACTAATTGGGCTTTATAGAGATTACTGTCTTCAGAGCTGCCAACTGATTGTGCTGTTTCATTCTGAAATATAATGGGAATGTCACAGCATTTGATATTACCTGCCAATTCTCAGATAATTCCAAGGACTTTGAAATAGACATCTACCTAAAGCAATCTGGACACAAACATCTAATATTTTGTGAAAGCAGTACTCAAAAGTTTATCATTGTTTATTTTTTAATAACTAGCAGAGATAAAAATAAACCACTTGTCTCCTAGGCACATTATGGGAATAGATTAACTGTAGAAAAGCACATTGATCTCAGAAGAAGTTAATTTAATTTGAGTTTATGAAATTATTTTGATATCTAGGTACCACCATCTTTTGCAATTTTCAAGTTTACAAACTTTTAATAAAAGTGCATGCTTCTTTGAATTATGTATCTACTCTCATTTTATAGGATCTGAAAGGTCTATGAAACTGTGTAAGAATTCCATTCCACCTTTGAAAATGACATGGAAATAGAAATTTTTTATGATAGATATGTTCAAATCCATTTTTCTGTGTTAAACATGGTGTTGAGTCGATAGCTTTATCTATGGCAATGAAGTCATTGCAGGAGAATATTCCTTATCAGCTCCATTGGTCTCATTCCCTCCTAAATAATTATTAGGTAAAAGAAGAACAACTGAGGTATTTATTTCACCTTCTTTTAATGACACATATTACTGATTTTAAAATGCATCACTCATTAAGGCAGATGTTAATAATATCATGAGAAATAAAGACTGAATATACTGCAAATAAGCCCAATGTTAGAGCCAAAAATAAACCTAGAAACAGGTTTGCTCACCGTCTCATTTTAAAAGCAAAACAAAAAAAAAGGCTGCCATAGTAGTTCTCTATGTTAGGAAAGAAGGTCAATAATCCTTCTGAAATGCTATTTCATACAGAGGGGGTGGCGAGTGAAAATGTTATGTTTTCATTGTAAGAGAAATACAACAGCATCTGGAAGACTCGGGAAACACGTACAGACAGTTCCCAACTTACACATCCACTGTAAAATAGAGACACATCTGGCCTTAATGGTAGTTTGACTTTTTTTAACTTTACAGTTTAATTTATGATATTTTCTTTCCATTTATTTATTTATTTATTTATTTATTTATTTATTTATTTGAGACAGAGTCTCACCCTGTTGCCCAGGCTGGAGTGCAGTGGCACGATCTTGGCTCACTGCAATCTTTATCTCCCAGGTTCAAGCAGTTCTCCTGCCTCAGCCTCCTGAGTAGTTGGGATTACAGGCATGTGCCACCATGCCCGGCAAATATTTTTATTTTTAGTAGAGATGAGGTTTCACCATGTTGGCCAGGCTAGTCTCGAATTCCTGTCCTCAAGTCAACCTCTGAAAGTGCTAGGATTACAGGTGTGAGCCACGGTACCCAAACTAATTTATGATATGTTTGATGTATGATGAGTTTACTGGGACACAAACCCATTGTAAGCTGAGAAGCACCTGTATTTGCCTTAAAATAATCTAATGTAAGATAAACAAAATAGTGTCCAAGTAATTAGGCCAAATATTCATCAAACCCCTTTTTGTCTTCCCAGAAAATGCAGTCATGTAAAAGAGAATTTTGCTCAATTTTGCAGGGTTCACAGACCCCCATTTATAATCCTCCGAATTCTTGAGCCCTAACTTACTATTAGTCTTTCATTACATTATTTATTGCAGGCTGCACAGTAATTTAAACAAAAAAAATTGATGGTATTCTACTATGGCATGCTGTCGTGAAAGGTATGTTTTCACTATTACAGACTGGTTAAACTGAGAAAGAAAGTGTTGAAAGAAAGTAAAGCATCTTGAGTAAGGGGTAACACTTGATATAAAAACATAACAATATTCTCAACAAGAGTATAAACAAATTGACCAATGGAGCATTAACAGGTAGCCCAGAAACCACCCAAAGACACAAAAACTTGATTTAAGGCATGTAGTATAGAAGCCTTCCAACTCCATTTCTGCCCCCAGGTCCCCGCTGAATAACTATTGTTTAGAAGTTTCTTCATTGAATAGTTATTCTTTCCTACTGATATGCCATTCTACTTGTCCTATGTTAGATGTCTATATATGTGTGCATCTATTTCTGGTCTCTCTGTTCCATTGATCAGTTTGTCTATCTTTCTACCAATACTATGCTATGTTACTTAATCTAACTTCAAGAGGCAACTTGTACTTGCTATTACATCTCTCTCTTTTTTTTAATTTTATCTTTTCCCAACCTAACTTAGCTGTGTACTTTTTCTTACAAAATTTATATCAGTGTGTTAAATGACGTTACAATTGTTTTTGATATTCATTGGAGATGTTTTGTTGCTCCATTGGAGTGTTCCATGAACAACTGGGAAAACTGACATTATTTAATATTAAGACTTTTAAACATGGGATGTCTCCATTTTCTTAGGTGCTCTTGAATCCCTTTGTTACAGTTTCATTACTGATTATAAAATCATTCAGCATATCATTTGAGAAATTTCTTCCCAAATAAAGCATAGGAATATTGCTATTGTAAATTATGTCATATAATCTGTGATTCAAATGTTTTTTCAAAATACATGATGTTCAGAAATAAATCTGACTTTTAAAATTTTATATCCAAGGAACTTTCTAAACTCCTGTTATAATACATTTATAGTAAATTATCTATATGTCTCTGAGTCCATGTGAAAAATCATTAATGACAAATAATGAAAGTTTCAGTTACCTCTTTTCATTTCCTATGCATGCATTGCACTCTATTTTCCTATTAGCTCTGTAAAACCTCCAGTGAAAAATTGAATAGAAGATAGAGAGTATTTTAGTATTAATTATTCACCATTTTTAATGGGAATGTTGATAACATTTAACCACTTGTTTATTAATATTTTCAGTTGTATGGTTACTATTTCTCAAATTAAAAAGTTGCCTTTTATTCATTCAATAAGAAGTTAATTTGTCTTCTATGTATGAGGAACTATTCTTGGTGCCTGAGATATAGCAATAAACAGAATAGGTTAAAATCCCTTTCTTCATGAAATTGACATTGTAGAGTTCTTTGTTCAAGAATAGTCTTTGTTTCTTTGTTTTGTTTTTCTTAATTATTATTTTATATGAAATTGTGTCAAAACCATTTTCTGTATCTATAAGAGGAATCATGTTTTCTTTTTTAATCTCTTAATGGAATTGACACTTTAAAGTATGATATTCAAACCTTTTGAATATATCAGAGAATCCTATCTTAATAAATATTGATATTTTTAAAAATACATTCCAGACTTCAATTTACTAATATAGTAAGATTAAGAAAATGATACAAACAATGCTATACAGCTAGCTGGCAGAGAGTTACAGAAGAATTGTCCTGCATCATTTAAATATAGACCCAAATTCATTGGTACTATATGACAGTGGTTTTACAATGAGGTTTAAATATATGATATATACATATATAATTTTGTCATTTAGAAATGACAAACTCCTCGACTTCCAAGACAACAGCAGAGATTTCAGAAATATCGTAGTTCTTTAAGGCTTGTATCATTGGCCCAATCAAGAGCTAATGGGCTGGGAAATGCCTAAATACACAAGGATCTAATCTCTGCACTCCTGCTCCTTAAAATAGGATTTCATGCCTCTACTTCAGAAGTCTATTCCCTCTCTGCATTTTCCTCCCGCTCCTTACTCCTTAACAGATACACTTTTAATTTATTCATGAAGATAGGAACTGACTGTAGGATGGCTGTAACTCACCAATTGGTTTGTTTTCTAATTTGTGTTATTGAAGCTTTACCAAATTTAATTGGGAGATTTGCTTCTTTTTCTTTCTTTCTTTCTTTTTTGGATGGAGTCTCTCTCTGTCGCCCAGACTGGAGTGCACTGGCGCTATCTCAGCTCACTGCAAGCTCCGCCTCCCGGGTTCACGCCATTCTCCTGCCTCAACCTGCCTTGTAGCTGGGATTACAGGTACCCGCCACCGCACCTGGCTAATTTTTTGTATTTTTAGTAGAGACGGGGTTTCACGGTGGAAGCCAGGATGGTCTCTATCTCCTGACCTCGTGATCCTCCCGTCTCGCCCTCCCAAAGTGCCGGGATTACAGGCGTGAGCCACCGCGCCCTGCGGGAGGTTAGTTTCTATATTCATGTTTCAAGTAAGCCTGTAATTACCATTTATCACACTTTCTTTTTAAGTATTGGTAATACAGTTTACTTTGTTCCCACAGAATGAGGTGTAGTGTTTATTATTTTCTCTGAGAAATCTAGTATAAGATCACATTGATATGTGTCTTGAAAATTTGAATTCAATATCCTTTAAAACTTAAAATTGTTGTTTTCTTTGTAAAAATATATTAAAATATGGTTTCAGTTTATTTAACAAGTATAACAGTATTATTCAGTGCTTTCATTTCTCTTGGAGTCAGATTTAACAAATTAGATAATCTTATAAATATTTTTATTTCAATCTAATTTATCAAATGTATTGCCATAAATTGTTAATAGTATTCTTTTATCATTCTTATGTCTCCTAAACTATAGTTTTGATTTTCTTTTTATTTGTAAGTCTACTGACATGTGGATTCTTTTCTCTTTTTCTTGGTTATGTTTACAGAGGTTGGTCTATTGCTTTTCATCTTGCCAAAAAATTAACTTCTGTCTTTATTAATTTCTTATGTGCTTTCTAAATTTTATATTTCATGGATCAATAATTTTATTTTGATTTATGTTTTATAATGTTATTTATTTATTTTATTTATTTCATGCTACCACCAACCTCTATTCTATTCTCTTAGAAACTTAAAGTTATCTATGATTCTTCTTATGGACCTTCCATATGCATATTTTAACCTCATAAATGTACTTCCAATCTATATACTACTGTCCCTCATCCTAAAAGGAACACCATAAATGCGACTTCTATGCATTGAGTTAACTTTTTTCATTCATTTTATTAACTTTTCTTCAAGCTTTTAAGCTTCTCCTAACAAATAAACCTTTTCTTCATAGCATTTATACCAGTTGTGATTTCTTACTCCTTTGTGAATTATTTGATCAATTCTCTCTCACTAGACTTAAATCTTCAGGGCCCTGGGACCCCGTCTGTCATATCACCAATATGGTTGCATATCTGGATAATCAATAGTTGTATTTTAAATACATGAACACATTAAAGCATGAGAAAATAAACATGGCTACCACATGAAATTGTAGGAACTGAGATTTTGACCCTGCAAAGTACATTTTAATTCAGATTAGTAGAAAATTACTGTGTTTGGGAAGTAGTTTCTTAGCCAGTTGATAAAAATATCATACAGAAGATTCAAGAACCAGACAAGGATTAAACAGGTGTCTTTTATGATCATTCCAATTTGAAGGTATTAGGATTAGCATTAAGTAAAAAAAAATTCTAAAGGGAAAGGAAATAGAAACATTTACAGATGAGAATTTTTATTCATTATATTCAGGGCACTTGATATGGTGAATCTTTTGTCATCTAATTAATTAAGTAATTATCCCTAGTTTATATGTGTTGAGTGACAATGTGACATCCTTTAGTGCAAGTTATTAATTTAAAATGCTGTTTTATTTTCTTAACTTATTCAAGTGTCGTGATCATTAGGTTGATGACAAGTGATAAGCTGTTTACAAGGCCTATATGGTTTTGCTGTATCTTCTTCTCCAAAAAAGAAAACATTAGAAGTGTCAGAACTGACACAACCAGAGAACTAGGCACAACTTATTTGAAAAATGAGCAGGCAGTATTTTTATTTGGTTATATTGGTGCTATTGGTAATATTGGATTTATCCTCAGGGTTCAGGGTTAAAAAATGAAGTAAAAAAAAAAAAAAAAGAGTCACCATAGAGTTTGTATTGAAGAGTGGAATTGATGGATAATCTTTAGAGAATCTCAAGATGGTTGTTTTGGTTTCAGCTTTTATCTCACAGCCTTTGGGAAGAGTCTTTAAAACTCTCATAGGCAACATGCTGTGAGTGAAGTACACGCCTGTGCTTTAAAATATTATGAATGAAATATTTCTCTAAGAAAAATCAATCAACACTTTTATTAATGCAGATCAGGCTATTTCCACACTAGGGTTTGCAAAAATTGTTACTTAAGGAACTTTTTGTTTGTTTGTTTATTGTTACTGCTTCAAAAGCATTTGAAATAACATAGTTTGGCTCTTCAGAGATGCGAGAGAGCACTCTCCATGCCAAATGTCTGGTCCTTGAACTAGGGAACAAACAGACCAACACAGCAACACAATTCATGAAAAGAAATGAATAATGTATTTTACTATATTATATTATTATATTATTGAGTCAGGGTCTTCCCTTTTCACCCAGGCTGGAGTACAGTGGTGGAATGATGGCTCACTGCAGCCTCAAACTCCTGGGTTCAAGCAATCCTCTCACCTCAGCTTCCTGCGTAACTGGGGCTATAGATGCACACCACCAGGCTTGCCTGAAGAGTGTACTCTGTTTTATCTTATTTTATTTTTTATTCTTTTAGGTTCAAGGGTACATGTGCAGATTTGTTAAATGGGTAAGCTGCCATTTAAGGCTTGATGCCATTAAGGCCACTGAGGCTTGATGTATGAATGATTTCATCACCTAAGTAGTGAGCAGAGTACCTGATAGGTAGCCTTCCATCCATTCTCCTCTCCCTTCTTCCCCCTCAAGCAATCCTCAATGTCTGTTGTTCCCATATTTGTGTCCATGTGTACTTAATGATTAGCTTCCATGTATAAGTGAGAACATGTGATATTTAGTTTTCTTTTCCTGTGTTAGTTCACTCAGGCTAATGGCCTCCAGCCACATCCATGTTGCTGCAAAGGACATGATTTGATTCATTTGTATGGCTGCCTAGTATTCTTCAGTGCCATATGTACCACATTTTCTTTATCCATTCCACTCTTAATAGGCATCTTGGTTGATTCCATGGCTTTATTCTTGTAAATAGCACTGCAATGAACATACGAGTGCATGTATCTTTTTGGTAGAACAATTTATTCTCCTTTGGATGTATACCCAATAGTGAGAAAGAGCTTCTGCACAACAAAGGAAGCTATTGACAGAGTAAACAGACAACCTTCAGAATAGGCGAATATATTCACGAGCTATTCACCTGACAAAGATCTAATACTCAGCATCTATAAGGAACTTAAACAAATTGGCAAGCAAAAAACAAAGTCATTAAAAAACGGCAAAGAACATGAACAGACACCTCTTAAAAGAAGACATACATGCAGATAACAAATATATAAAAATATTAATCACTAATCATCAGAGAAATGCAAATCAAAACCACAATGAGATACCATCTCACACCAGTCAGAATGTCTACCATTAGAAAGTCGGAAAACAACAGTTGCTGGCAAGATTGCATGGAAAAGGAAACACCACTTATACGCTGCTGATAGGAATGTAAATTAGTTCAGTCACCATGGAAAGCAGTGTGGAGATTTTCAAAGAACTTAAAACATATCTACCATTCACCCCAAGAGTGTATTTTGTATAATCAGATGACAGGTCGATTGTAAGCTAGTTGGTTCACTGAATAACCAATGACACTTTTTTTGAAGCTGAAGAGAATTTGACTTAATTTTGTGAAGACAATTCAAGTTTTGTTTTTCATGTGGACATTACTCTTTCAACAGGAGACACTGTCCGTGGAATTTGAGCCCTAAGTCATAGATGAATCATGGAATCTCTATAATTTTATTTAGTGAGCTATTGACTTTCTGGTAGTCCATAACACAGATGATAATTCCAGGAAACTAATTCCATTGGCCACTGCCCTTATTGAAAATATGACCTAGAGAAAAGGAGACAGATAAACAATTGCAATAACATTCATTTTGCAGGAAAAGAGAAGGACACTCAACAAAAAGCAAACAAATGCTGTGAAGGCAGAAGAGGAGTCTATTTTGTCAGATAGCTCTTTAAGGGACTGGTTCAATGGGAATGTGAGATTAAAAAATCAATATATCTTAGATATTATTTTATGTTTCAGTCTAAATATGAGCGTTGGGTTTTTGTTTACTTAATGAATCTACATCACTAGGGAAATTAGTTCTAAATATTAAAATATATTTTTCAAATTGTTTAATATTTGAATATTTTACCACAATGTAAGTTCAATGAGAAAACAGATGGGAAATACTATATTTTATATCCCCACTGTCTCATATACATTTTTGACAAATAAAGATTAAATAAATGAATGAAGGCTAAGTACCCAATATTTAATAGAAACATTATTGATCAAAATGTTCCAATCAACAAAAGCATATAATTATGTGGTAATTGCAATTTTTGGTTCATTCATTTCCGAGTCACTCATATGTTATTTTGTGCATAATTTGTTACCAGTAAATAAATCTATAAATAATAGGAATATTTAGCTGTCTTCTCATAAAGAAAGAAAAAGTGCTTATGCATGCAGTCTTTTATAGTTACTTTGAAAAGTGACCTTCTCTGGCTTGATGGCTAGAAAAAACAAATTTTATTATTATAAATCTAATGATAATAGCTTACATTTTCAGGGTAATCACATCTGGATATGTCTGCCATCTTAATTTAATGCTCAAGCAACTATAATAAATTGGTAATATCATGATTGCCATGTGATAGATGAGAAAACTGAGATACAGATGGCTTAATGAAATTATCAGTAGTCAACTAGCTATTTAGTGACTAAACTAGAATTTTCTCACAGAGTGATGGATTCCAAAATGTCTGTACTTTGCATTATTGTATTAGATAGCCTTCTAATTAAAGTAATAATGATGATTATACAATAACATATTTATTATTTACCTTTTGTATGGTACCCTGCAAATAGCTAAATATTTTTCATATACTTTATTATAATTGAAACACAAAACTCTTAGGATTGTGTTACTCTTTATTATCCCCACTTTACTAATGAAGTTACTAAAGTGTCATGTGTTTACATTTACAAGAATCTTGTAAGTTTCAAAAACCAGAAATTAAATCTGGTTTAGTTCATGCCAATATCACTTTTATTTAATAAAATATGAGTGGTAGAATAATTTATAATCCTTTGGTTATATACCCAGTAGTGGGATGGCTGGGTCATATGGTACATCTAGTTCTAGATCCTTGAGGAATTGCCATACTGTTTTCCATAATGGTTGAACTAGTTTACAATCCCACCAAAGTGTAAAAGTGTTCCTATTTCTCCACATCCTCTCCAACACCTGTTGTTTCCTGATTTTTTAATGATTGCCATTCTAACTGGTGTGAGATGGTATCTCATTGTGGTTTTGATTTGCATTTCTCTGATGGCGAGTGATGATGAGCATTTTTTCATGTGTCTGTTGGCTGTATGAATA
>NW_016808114.1:690852-716148 GCF_001698545.2 Rhinopithecus bieti
AAAAGCTATAACTCTTCTAAATAAATATTTTAATAAATGCTAAAAATAAAATAAAATAAAATATGAGTGAAAATATTCTCAAAACTACAGAAAATACTCAATTTTATTTCCAAATTGAGTGCTGAATGAAATAAGTCTACCTTGGTAAATGCCCTGCTTGATATAAACAGCAGAATCTTTGCTTTTTAAAAATGAAATGCATACAGTATTGCAAGGATGGGTATTACATATTTTGGTTCCTTCCATTTGTTATAACTCTACACACACACACACACACACACACACACAGCCTGGGGAGTGTATGTCTAGGTCAGAAACATATATATGAAGCACACAATTTAGTTTTCTACTCACTCCTAAAAATTACAATTCATATATTTGTATTAGAGAGGAAGAATAAGAAATATATTTGTATTTTAATTTAGGTTTTGATGGAGTAAGGACAGCTTAATGAATGTGAAAGATTTATAAAATGATGGAACAGAACGTAAAACCAAAGAGTTTATCTTAAAACATCTTAAAAGTTTTCTCATTTTAACACTTCTAATGCCTTAATCAACTTACAACACCTTATATTTTGTTATAAGTCAATCTGTTCTATTTTCAGAAGGCTTTAATTGTTACAAATGTCTTCCCCATGATGCATTTAAATCTTGATTCCTATTGCTTCCAGGCTTTGATGTTATTCTTCCCTCTGAGATGGTATAGATTAAAGTTATTCCCTCTTCTATAACTATCATCCTGAAACTAATATATTCCTCTTGAATTAGACACTCCCAGTCATTAATATCATTATATCAGCCCTCACCTTTACTTCTCCTTATTGTCTGGGGACTCCATGACTTTACTCTGTTGATCCCAGAATTTTAATTCTACACTGTGGTCACACTCTTGATTACTCACAAACCATAGCAGGTGAATGGTTTTGCCTCAAGTATGGCAAAACCAATTGGCAAGTGATATCAAAGAGAGTGGGGCAGAGAACAGATCCCTGAATTGTGCTATAAAAGTACAATCACCAGAGCAACACTGTAGAATGTACTAAAAAGTCTACAATTCCTTGCAGTTCCTTCATTAAGAGGGGTCTCTTTTCCTCCTCCTTAAATGGAGGATGGCATTGGGACAGCAACAATGCATGATTTTCAAACCTGGTCCTCAGTAGCCATATGAATTTCCATTCTTGCTCTTGGGATTCCTGTCTAGATCTCAGCTGAGCTGAAAAGGACTAAGCGAAGATGGCAGGTGTGGAAATGGCAGATTAAGACAAGTAGCCAAAAAGAGAGTAACAGCTAAGCCTTTAATCACTTTTTGCAATAGCATAAGCAAGAAGCTAAATCTGACAAGATGCCAACTCTCCCAGGTACCTGAAGGAATGGCATACAAAAGGAGGATCAGGGGGTTCTGCAGACCACACTTCTAATGCATGAGTAAGCCAAGCCTGGCCAAGATCAACAGAACATTCCAGCTAAGACCAAGCCAAACTGTCCACCCATAGAATAATAGATTGAACAACTATTTGCAGTTTTAGTCTACTCAATTTATATTAAGTTTGCTTTGTTACACACATGCACACAAAGTTAACTGACAGGTATTTATCAAAACCCTTGAAATATGAACTATTAACATAGTCGAAACCACCCAATCATACTGTTTACTGGACCTTATTTTCTTGGTTTTATATTCCCAAAGCTATTTTAAAATCAGTGCTGCATGTCTATCATATGCTTTTTTCTTAGATTTCTATTATTACTTACTTCAGCATTGCTTAAGACACCTCCTCCTCCTCCTCCTCCTTCCTTTTTTTTTTTTTTTTTTGCAGGGGGGACCGAGTCTTGCTCTGTCACCCAGGCTGGAGTGCAGTGGCGCGATCTCAGCTCACTGTAACCTCCGCCTCCCGGGTTCAAGCGATTCTTCTGCCTCAGCCTCCCAAGTAGCTGGGACTACAGGTGCATATCACCACGCCCAGCTCATTTTTGTATTTTTAGTAGAGAAGGGGTTTCACCATATTGGCTAGGCTGGTCTCGAACTCCTGACTTTGTGATCTGCCTGCCTCAGCCTCCCAAAGTGCTGTGATTACAGGTGTGAGCCACCGCGCCAGGCCAAGACACCTTAATTCTGCTGTTTGTGTCTCATATTTAATTTCTGCAACTTTTCCCACCATTCCAATGTTTTGACCTCCATATCCCAGAGAAGGAGAAAAAGCTGAACAGTCAATCGTTATATAATACGCATTTCCAAAGTCATAGTATATTGGCCCAAATTTTCATAAACACATAATATTTTATACTCTTACATGTCAAAGATGAAAAAAGAGCAAAAATTGATTTACAGTTCTTTGGAAAAATGACATTCACTTTCTTAGAATGAGGAAACTGAGGTCCAGAAAGAAAAGAGACAGGATAAATCTTTGAAAGTAGTAAGTGACAAAACTGTGATTTAAACCTTGCTTTTCTGAGCGTGAGCTATCAACACTCTCAGAACTTCAGATTCTGATAGGAGGACATGTTCTAAGATAAGTTGTTGTGTCTCCCTACACTGTGGGATGTGGAAAGGCATGATAGAAATGACATAGAATTCAGCGGAAATGAAAGCTCACACATTATTGATAATCCATTGTTCTGAATGTACCTACTAGTTGTAAAAATTTGGGGTAGTCTGTGGAGAATAATGTCTGCAGATTGTTTGGACTGAATTGTTGTTTCAATACTGATTTTCAGCGTAACTATAGGCCAATTATTTGCCTTCCCACATTTTAGATATTTAAATTTGTAAATTGAAGGTGATTTTACTTTTAGTCTCAAAGTTATTGTGATGATATATATATAGAGATAATGCTGCAAGGCAGTGCGAAATGTTTACTATCATCCTTCCTGCTCTTTCTACTTGCACTGTCCTGAATAGGCTCTAAGTTTCGTGAGGAGAGGGATGCCTTTTTGTTAGTTTTAAGTCCCCAGGACTCCTGTCAGATATTATGTGCTCCATAAATATTTGTGAAAAAAATTTTAAAGATGCATGGTAGAAAAATGCATAGAAAAATAAGTGAAAGAAAGAAGGATGGGAAGGAATTATAGATAAAAGGGAAGAAGAGGGATGGAGAGAGGAAGAAAGTCAGGAAAAGGGGAATTGTGAGTTCAGAATGTCTTTATGAAAAGTATCAACGTGTTGATTGAATTCTTTAGAGTCAGAGTACACAAAACTACTGCAAACCATTGATGAAGTAATTGGAGATAAAGAATTCCATATGTTAGTAGATGCTCATAATTACTGTTACATAAGCATTTGGACTTAGTAAGAAAGAGTAGATACCATCCTCTTAGCTTTGGTTTAGAAGCAGGACATGAAGCTGTGTATATTGGAGTGACTTACAAGGAAAGACGATTACAAGGTCAGGGATAGTAAATCGTTCACTTCTACAAATATGCTTATCTGCCTGCCCACCCAGTTTACATTCCATGGCCAATCATTATAATCACTTTTGCCTGCACATCAACTACACCTCTCAGTTTTGACAAGAATGATTTATTTCATTAATTTTCATGCAATCACATCTGAGTTTGAAGATTCTATTATTTCTCTTTCAGAATTTATGCTATTTATTATTTTCTGCTTTATTTATCATCTTTTAAAAATTGTTATGTTTCATTTGCATGGGTACATACATACATATTTATGGAGTACATAAGATGTGTAATACAGGCATGCAATGCATATGCATAATAATGTCATGACGAATGGGGTATCCATCCCCTCAATTATTTAGCCTTTGTGTTACTGACAATTCAGTTAAACAATTATTTTATAGTGTGCGATTAAATTAGTATTGACTATGGTTATCTTCTTGTGTTATCAAATACTAGGTCTTATTTGTTCTTTCTATTTTTTTGTACCCATTCACTGTCCCCAACACCCTGCTGCTCCCACCCTACTATCATTCCCAGCCCCTGGTAACAGTCCTTCTACTCTGTATGTACATAAGTTCAGTTGTTTTGATTTGTAGACCCCACACATAGGGGAGATTATGCGACGTCTACCTTTCTGTGCCTGCCTTATTTCACTTAACATAATAATCTCAAGTTCCATCTATCTTTTTGCAAATGGCAGTATCTCATTCTGTTTTCTGAATGAATAGTACTCCATTGTGTGTAGATACCACATTTTCTTTATGCATCCATCTGTGGATTGACACTAAGGTTGCTTCTAAATCTCGGCTATTGTGGACAGAGCTACAACAAACATAGGAGTGTAGACATCCCTCTCTTTTGTGTATATATCAAGCAACGGAATTACTGGATCATATGATTGCATGATTTTTAGTTTTTTGAGTAATATTTTCTCCCACTCTGTGGGTTATCTCTTCACTTCGTTGATTTTATTTTGTTGTTCACAAGCTTTTTAACTTGATGTGATCCCATTTGTCCATTTTTGCTTTGGTGACCTGTGCTTATGGGGTATGACACAGGAAAGATTTTGCAAAGACCAGTGTCCTGGAGATTTTCCCCAGTGACTTCTTGTAGTAGTTTTATAGTCAGAGGTCTTACACTGAAGTCTTTAATCTATTTTGATTTGATTTTTGTGTATGGTGAGAGACAGAGGTCTAGTTTTGTTCTTCTGTTTGTGGATCTCCAGTTTTCCCAGCAACAGATATTAAAGAGACTGTCTTTTCCCCAATGTATGTCTTTGGGACCTTTGTGGAAAATCAGTTCACTGCAGCTGTGTGGATTTGTTTCTGGGTTCTGTCTTCTGTCTCAATGGTCTATGTGTCTGCTTTTATCCCAGTACCATGCTTTTTTGATTATTGTAGCTCTGTAGCATAATTTGAAGTCAGGTAATGTGATTCCTCCAGTTTTGTACCTTTTGTTTAGGATAGCTTTGACTTTTCTGGGTCTTTTTTGGTTCCATAATAATTTTAGAATTGTTTTTTCTATTTCTTTGAAGAATATCATTAGTATTTTTATAGGGATTGCATCAAATCTGTAGATTGCTTTGGGCGTTATGGACATTTTAACAATATTGATTCTTTCAATGCATGATCTGGAATATCTTTCCAATTTTTGATTTTTCAATTTTTTTCATCAGCATTTAATAGTTTTCATAATAGAGAGCTTTCACTTCTTTGGTTAATTCCTAGGTATTCAATTTTATTTGTTGCTATTGTAAATAAAATTATTTTTTTTAAATCTCTGTTGATCTCCTGTATCACACTGAAAAGTTGTATACGTTGAACCATTCTTGCATCCCATGGATGAATCCCACTTGGTCATGATGCACTATCTTTTTAATGTATTGTTGAATTTGGTTTGCTGGAATTTTGTTGAGGATTTTTGCCGCAATATTCACCAGAGATATTGGCCTGTAGTTATTTTTTAATATGTTTGGTCTGGTTTTGGTACCAGGATAGTACTGGCCTCATAGAATGAATTTGAAAGTATTCCTTTCTCCTCTATCTTTTGGAATAGTTTGAGTAGAATCAATATTAGTTGCTTTTTGATTGTTTGGTAGAATTCAGCAGTGAAGGCACTGGGACGTGGGCTTTTCTTTAAAAGGAGACATTTTATTATGGCTTCACTCTCATTGCTTGTTACTGGTCTGTTCAGGTTTTGTCTGCCTTCCTGGTTCAATTTTGTAGGTTGTATGTGTCAGGAATTTGCCCATTTCTTCTAGATTTTACAATTTATTGGCATATAGTTGCTCATAGTAACCACTAATGGTCATTTGAATTTCTGCAATATTAGTTGTAATGTATCCCTTTTCATCTCTGATTTTATTTGGATCTTTTGTCCTTTTTTCTTAGTCTGGCTTAAGGTTTATCAATTTTATTTAACCTTTAAAAAAGCACAACTTTTTGTTTTGTTGATCTTTTGTATTGTTTTCTTCATTTCAAATGTATTTAGGTTGTTTATTAGAAATTTTCTTTTTTTATGCAGATACTTAAAATTTTTTCCTCTTCATACTATTTTGGTATATCCTATATATTTTGGTATGTTGTGTTTCCATTATCTTTTGTTTCAATTTTTCCAAAATTTTCTTCTTAGTTTCTTCATTGACCCACTGGTTATTCAGAAGCATATTGTTTGATTTTTTCTTTTTGTATTTTGATAGTTTCCAAAATTCCTCTTATTACTAATTTCTAGTTCTATTTCATGGTGCTCAGAAAAGATGCTTGGTATTATTTCAATTTTGACTGTTTTAAGACTTATTTAGTGACTTAATATATAATTTATATTTCAGAATCATCCTTGTGCTGAGGTTAAGAATGTGTATTCTGCAGCTCTTGGATGAAATTTTTGTAAATATCTATTAGATCCATTTGGTCTATACTGCAGATTAAGTCCAATATTTCTATGTTGATTTCCTGCCTGTAAGATCTTCCAATGCTGAAAGTGGGGTGTTGAAATCTCCAGCTTTTATTGTATTGGGGCCCAAATCTCTCTTTAGCTCTAATAATATTTGCTTTATATATCTCGGAGCTCCACTCTTGGGTACATATATATTTAAAATTGCTATATCCTCTTGATTAATTGGCACTTTTATCATTACATACTAACCTTTTTGTTTTTTTGTCTGGATATCTACTTGTCTTATATAAGGATAGCTGCCCCTGCTTCTGCTCCTTATTGGTTTCCATTGGCATGGAATGTTTTCTCCCATCCTCTTATTTTCAGTCTATTTGTGTCTTTATAGGTGATTTGTGTTTCTTATAGGGAACAAATCAATGGATCTTTATTATTTTTATCCATTCAACCACTCTATGTCTTTTGATAGAAAGGTTTAGTCCATTTATTTCAAAGTTATAGTTGAGAAGCAAGAACTTACTCCTTCCATTTTGTTATTCACTTTCTGGTTGTTTTGTGGTGTTCTCTTCTTTCTATCTATCCTTCCTGTCTTCCTTCAGTGAAGGTGATTTTCTTTGGTCATATGATTTAGTTTCTTTCTGTTTATTTCTTTGTGCAACTATTGTATATTTTGGTTTGTGATTGCCTTGAGGTTTGCGAATACTATCTTATAACCCATTATTTTAAGCTGATAACACAATTTGCATAAACAAACAAGCAAAAGAAAACTAATAAAATTCTACACCTTAACTTTATCCCCTCACTTTTTAACTTTTCATTGTTTCTATTTCTATCTTATTGTACTATGTTGTTATTATTTTTTAATAGTTCATTGTTTATTGTTTCTACTTTGGATAAGAGTAGTTTATGAACCACAGTTACAATGTTATGGTATTTTGTGTTTTTTTCTGTGTGTGTGTGTGTGTGTGTGTGTGTATGTGTGTGTGTCTGTGTACTTACTATAACCAGTGAGTTTTATACCTTTAGGCAATTATTTATTACTCACTAACTTTCTGTTCTTTCTGATTGAAGTACCACTTTTAGCATTTCTTATAGGATACGTCTAGTGTTGATGAGAAACATCAGCTTTTGTTTGACTTGGAAAGTCTTCGTTTCTGCTTCATGGTTGAAGGATAGTTTCATCAGATACACTATTCTAAGGTAAAAATTTTGTTCCGTCAGCACTTTAAATATGTGATGCCACTCTCTTCTGACCTGTAAGGTTTCCACTAAAAAGTCTGCTGCCACACATATTTGAGTTTCATTGTAAGTCATTTATTTCTTTTCTCTTGCTGCTTTTAGAATCCTTTCTTTATCCTTGATCTTTGGCTGTTTGATAATTAAATGCCTTGCTGTGGTCTTCTCTGGGTTAAATCTGCTTTGTGTTCTATGACCTTCTTGGTCTTGAATTTGGTATCTTTCTATATGTTAGGGAAATTCACTGTTTTTTTTTTTTTTAAATAAACTTTCTAGCCCTATCTTGTTCTCTACCTCCTTTTTAAGTCCAATAACTCTTAGATTTTCCCTTTTGAGGCTATTTTCTATATCCTGTAGGCATCCTTCATTGTTTATCATTCTTTATTCTTTTGCCTTTTCTGCATGTGTATTTTCAAATAGCTTGTCTTCAAGCTCATTAATTCTTTCTTCTGCTTGATCAGTTCTGCTATTAAAAGACCCTTATGCATTCTTCAGCACGCCAGTTGCAATTCTAAGCTCCAGAATTTCTGCTTACTTCTTTTTAATTATTTTAATCTCTTTGTTAAATTTATGTGATAGAATCACAAACTCTTTCTCTGTGTTATCTTAAATTTATTTGAGTTTCCTCAACACAGCTACTTTGAATTCTCTTTCTGAAAGGTCACATATCTCTATTTCCCCAGGGTTAGTCTCTGGTGGCTTATTTAGTTCATTTGGAGAGGTCATGTTTTGCTGGATGCTGTTGATGCCAGTAGATGTTCTTTGGTGTCTGCGCATTCAGTGGTTAGATATTATAGTCTTCACTGTCTGGGCTTTTTGTATCGATCCTTCTCGGAAAGGCTTCCCAGATATTCAAAAGGACTTGGATATTGTGTTCTAAGCTGTGTTTGTTTTGGGGGCACCCCAAGCCCCGTAACACTGTGGTTCTTGCAAACTTGTACAGGTACCTCCTTGATGGTCCTGGACAAGATCTGGGAGGATTCTCTGGATTTCCAGAAACTATTGTTATCTTCCCTTACTTTCTCCCAAATGGAAAAAAAAAAAAAGTCTTGCTCTCTCTGTTCTGAGCACTGGAGCTGGGGTTGTAGTGACATAAGCACCCTTGTGGCCACCACCACTATGACTCTACTGAGTCAAGTCTGATGCCAGCACAGCACAGCACAGCACTGAGACTCACCCAAGGCCTCCTCTAACCACTCCCTGGCTCCTGCCTATGTTTGCTTAAGGCCCTGGGCCTCTACAATCAGCAGGTGGGAATGTCAGCCAGGCCTGTGTCCTTTCCTTCAGGCAACAAGTTAATCCAGTCTCTAAGCAGATCCAGAGGTGCTGTCCAGGAGCCAGGGTCTAAAGTCAAAAAGTTTTAGAAGTCTACCTGGTATTCTGTTGTATTGTGCCTGAGCTGGCACTCAAACCACAAGTCACAATTCTTCCCATTCTTGCCTCCTTTTTCCAAAGGCAGAGGAGCCTCACTCATGGCCACTGCCACCACAGATCCACAGGAAGTACTGCCAACTTGTGGATGCTGCCTGGCCTGGGACTTACCTTTCAGGGAACTGTGCTTTCCTCTGGCTTAGGGGAGGTCCAGAAATACCATCCAAGTGCCAAGTTCTGGGATTGGGAACCCCAAGAGCCTGCTGGGTGCTCTAACAACCTGTGCCTGAGGTAGTACTTAAGGTGTAAGATAAAGTCCTTTTTACTTTTCCTCTGCTTTCCTCAAGTAGAACGGGTTTTGACCCATAGCCCCCACAGCTGGTAATGTGCTGATTACTTACCTGAAGTCAGCAAGTCTCAAAACCTAACCCAACACCTTTGATGTAGTATTTGGCTATCACTGCTGCTTATTCAGGGCCCAAGGGCTCTTCGGTGAGCAAGTACTAATTTCTGCCAGTACTGGGCCATTCCCTTCAAGGCAGCAGGTTCACTTCTGGCCCAGGGTGTGTCTAGAAATATCATCAGGAGCTAGCACCTGGAAAGAGGCCCTTGTGACTCTGATCAGTGCCCTATCCTGCTGTGGCTGAAATGGTGTCCAAGATGCAACACAAAGTCCTCCCCACTCTTTCCTCTACTCTCCTCAGGGAGAAGAAAGGGGTTCTTTTCATGCTGCAAGCAGTACAGCCTGGGGCTAGGGGAGGGGTGACACCAACACTCCCTTACCTCCTCAGCTGGTATCCAGTAGGTTGCATCTGCTCCCACCCACTGTCTCTGGGCCCAGTTCAGCACTAGGAGTCATGTAAAACTTTCAATCCTTGTAGCCTAGACTGCCTTTCAAGTTTATTAGGGCCCCAGAGCACTTTAGCCTTCAATGGCAAGGCTTGTGGGAACTAAAGTTGTGACCACATCATCGCCAATTCCTCTCTGGCTAGGACTGGTTTAAAAGCTCCCTCAGTTGGTGGATATCAGTTGATTTCAGTCCAGTTTTCCTTTCTGCTATAACAGGTAGCACTAAGTTTGATTTCATAATTTCTGTGCTCTCCATCCACTAGCACCCAGAGATGCCCCCTGCACTATGCAGCAGCTTTTGGGGGGTGGGGGTGGGTGGCATCGGTAATTCAAGTCTGTTTTTTTCTACCACTTCAGTGCCTCTTTCAGTGATATGAAGTTAAAACCCAGGCACTATGAGTGCTCACCTGATTTTTAGTTCTCATAAAGGTGGTTTTCTTGTGTAATAGTTGTTAAATTCATTTCCTTGGGGTGGGGATGGTAGGCAGTCTTCTATTCTGCTATCTTGCTTTGCTTTCTCCAAATCTGCTATTTTACTCATTTCTTAGAACAAGCTTCTGGGGTGAACTACAAGGCCTTACAAGATCTCTCTACACCAATAACTTCTTGAGGTAGATGCTTACATAACAGATTTTCCGACTTTCTTCTCTTTAAATATATGCATTTGAAGGTAAATTGGATTTCTGTTCATGGCCTTAATATCTTTCCACTGTTATATTTTCATTATCTTTTAGTTGAAATGACTTCCTAATTTCAATTATAACTAAGCCTCCAATATGGTTATAACTAATTTGACTCATGGGTTATTTAGAAATGTATCATATAACTTCCAAAAATATATCAAAGAATGTTCAAATTATCTATTCATTATTGGTTTTCTGCTTAATCTTCTGGTGTCAGAGATCATAGCCTGATGATTTCAATGTTTTTGAAGATGAGATATGCTTTATGACCCATGTGCATAAATTTTTTACATGTTTAATGTGTTTTTTTTAAATAAAATATGTTGGCAGTTATTGGGTATATTCTTAGGAATATTAGGCAGGTCCATTTTTAAAGTTTTATTTTAAACATTTTCTGCTTTTTTTTTGATCATTCAAGCTATGTAACAGAAGCTTGTTCATATCGCTCACTCTGCAAATAGATTTGTCTATTTATTCCTTTACGTATGTCCCTCTTGATTTATTTGAAGACTAGTTTATCATTACACAAAATTTAATTGTTTTTAACTTTTCTGATGTATTGACGCTATCATTATTATAAAATATAAATTTTATCCAATAGTACTTTGATATTGGAATAAGTAGGCCTTTTTTATTTTGGTTGCTTTCACATGTAATGTCCTTTTCCATCCATTTACTGTGTATATTTCTGTATCTTTTCTTCTTAGATCTGGAGTAATTTCCAAGGCTTCTCCCTATTGGAAGGTACTGAATTCCTGTTTTTCCCCTCTCAGCCATGGGAAATTGCTCAAATTCCCAGACTTTCAGATATGATTTTTGAAAACACAAATGCTTCAAGAGAAAAGACAGTTTCAAATATTGAGCTCACTCCTCTGTGTTTCACGTGGTCTGAGACTTTGACTCATCAGATTTTTATTGTATTGGTAGCTCTTCTACTTTTTCCAAATAGATAATATTTGATTTGTCTAGCCCCAGCAGAAGATTTGGCCTGAAATGAACTACACTGCTACTGACGTTAATAAAAATTCTCCTTTTATTCTGCTTTTTATATATCAGGTTGCACGATCATATTACATGGACATTCGTATCATTCTGCTCAAAACTAGCCCATGACTTCCCATTACAGGATAGCAGCACCTGTCCCCAGGAGACATACAGCACCTGACAAGACCTGCTGGTGTCAACACCCCTCTGAGCACATCTTTCTGCTTTCTCCTTCCTCAGACTGCTCTAGTCTTTTGTCCCTCTGTCATTCCTAGGACATGTTAGGCATCCCTTAACACATTTTAGGCATACTTTTTGCTTGTTCTTCTATGCAAAAAAAAAAAAAAAAAAAAGAAAGAAAGAAAAAAGAAAAAAAACTTTATTCTCAGATATTCTGAAAATCGTCTGCCCTACATATGTTTGTGTTAAATCAAAAGGTATTTCTTGACCAGTAATATAGAAAAGCTGTGACCCTACCTTTTCATACCAAACATCACCTAACCTCTACTCTAATTTATTTTTCTCTTTAAAACGTATATTCACCTAATATATTTCATGGTTTATTTTATTCTTTCTTCCTCTCTCAGAATGCAATCTTTCTGAGACCCAGGATTTGATTCTCTGTTTTAGTATCTTATCTATCCACGGAAGCTAGAACAGCACTTCTCACAGAGCAGCATTCCATAAATTTATGTTGAATATATTGTTATACTACTAAAATATTTACTTAATCAAAACTTTAAGTTCTTTCTTACTTGTGTAATTATGAGGAATACACAAAGAACAACCACAAAAAACAAATCCAGTGCACATGCTAAATATCTAAATATATAGTGTATTTAGAGCTTCCTTAATTGAAGAGTATGCAAAATATATGTGCTTTTTCTAAATTGTTTTATTATGAAACTGAACCACTATTATCATATTGCATTTAAGATGTTTACTAATTTAGTTTAAATTATGTGTTTTCTCAGTTAATCAAAATGAGAACTCTTTTTTTAATGGAGATTAAAAGTAGGAGCAAGGCAAAATGCCTCAGTGGTACTGCTTCTGAGCCCAGCATTTTTCAAGATTTTACCTTGTTAACTCATCTTATCCTCCTGCCAATACACCGAGGGTGATATTATAATTATGCTATTATCCCCATTTTACAGGAAGAAAATTGAGACAGGCAGATTAAACAAATTGTTTATACACCTTGTAAGAAGCTGAGGATCCCAAGTAACTATGTCAAATTGTTCATACACCTTATAAGAAGCTGAGGCTCACAGGTAACTATGTCCAGAGGCATAGAAATAGACATTTACAAGACATATCCTTGTAAACCCAAGTGATGTTGTTTTATTTATTAAATAATATAAATACAAAAGTTACCTTAGGTAATGTAGTAAAAAACAGACAAAAACAAACAAACAAACAAAAAAAAACCCTTTTAAGTTAGGTTATACATTTAGAAGTCTAGAAAGCAGAAGACTCAGTGGTAAAATGATGTATAGACATATGAAAGAAGAATCAGATTTCTCCCCTGTGTGGCACCAATAAATATGATAGAAGTAATAAGGGGAAGTAGCACAGAAATAAAAATAAATCATACTGAACTTTCTAACATACAGAGCTATCCAGAGAAAATAGGCTTCTTTAAGAATCATGAGCCTCCTTTAATCTAAGACTTTCAAATGAGCTGATGGACCACTAAGTATAACGAGGAGAAAATCAAGAGCAATTGGGCTTATAGGCCACATACATTTAGCCACTATCAGCAATAGCTTCTGCAGTCAGGAGATTCTATGATTATGAATACTGGCACATTAGCTAATGTTTCATATTCTTACTGATCCCTTATATTGCACTTGAAATATTGGTTTTCCCAGAGAAATAATATCTGAGTTGGCAGCACTACTGAAGATCATCAAACACTGCATTTTTGTCAAATGTTAAGTACAAGAAATACTGTGTTTTGTGTTATGCTTTTAGTCAATAATAAAAGCCATAAAATGATTAAACCATAGGAAAATAGAGTCCCTGAAGAAATATGAAAACAACATATATCTAAGAAAAGAGCAAGCTGAGGAGAAGCATTAAATATTAAAAGATAAAATAAAAACTCATGAAGAAATACTAAAATAATTTTTTTATTTTGTCTATTCACCCCCTTCCCTTAGTGACAGATAATTTATGTTGTGACTAGATTTAGAAAAGAAGATTTAAGGTCTAAAGAATTTGCAAACATTAGGTAAGGAGCAAATGCAAAGTAAATTATTAAGTACCACAATAGCAGATACTAAGAGAAGATTAAGGCTGTACAGAAAAACCAAACTAGCATGTACTCTGATTATGAGAAAATTATCTGTAACAGGTCCCAAGTAGCTACTAACTCTGTGAATAACTCTATCAACTTCCTAGTGTCCAGTCTCTGAAGGGAAGAGGTTCAGCTTCTCCCATGTGTGTATGGTTAGGGAGCAAGATGGTTGTGGTGGCTCTAAAGTGTATCAAGCTCTTGCAACCAAGATTTGAAAATTCATGAAGTTATGGAGTTAATCTAGGCACTCCACACCACTCCCTACTATTGACTCTGCTCAGTATCCTCAGATCTGGCCAATAAAACCAGCTCAATTGATCAGGGCACACCTGCAATCACAGCCATTGTCTTCAATATCACAGCTAAGCTCAAGATCTTGAAAAGGAACCAGCAACTGCTACCCATGGGTACCAAACTGTAGCCAAAAACATGGCTGTATATGGATGGGTAGCTCAGTGGGCTCTCTGGCTAGCTTAGTGTCTAGCTTAGTTATACAGGCTTAACTTGGCTATTTCATTAACACAGAATTCAAAAATCTCTTTTTTGTGTGATTAAAAATTTGAAGACCACTTGTCATGTTGGAAGAGTTATCCTGTACTTAAACTGGAGTTCTGAAGTAGATGTCACATGCATGATCTTGCATGTCTTAGCAATACTTATTTTTTAAGTATGCAGTTTTTAAATGTTATCCAAATAGTAAGAGAGACATAAGTGAACATGAAAAACTATGTTCATCAACAATAATTGCACTTTTGCCTTTCTGTTTACTACATTAATGCTTCCAGTACAGACAGCAAAATGGTTATTTGGTGGATTTTCTTGTGAAGTTCTTAAAAATGCTACACGGCGATTTTGATTGTTTATATAATTTAAGCATTCCAATACAAATGCAAAGTATTGTGACTTCACACAACATTATTGATTTATATGTTTTGATATATGAAGATAACAGTCTCACTATATTCCAAGCACTCCATTTGGTAAACAGCACCCTCTGTTATGAACAGCTTTGACAAACATAAAAACATCTAGGACGTTAATATCCGAGGAAAGGACTTAGGATATAATGGCTTATAATGATAAGTGGAGAAACTTAAGGGACTTTAACTTAGAAACATGATAAATACTTTCAAATCACTGAAGTTCCTTTGCACAGAAGAATGAATTTTGTGTTCATTCGAATTAGAAAAGCCATGATAAATAAGCAGATATTCCAGGGAGCAAGATTTTGGTTTATTATTAGGAAGAACTAAACACTAGAACCCATTGAAAATGGGAGTCACCAGAAGCATCCACCCTTAAGTTTAGTGACAACTTGTTAGATGCAATTATACTACTGTGGGTTGTAGATTGAACCAGTTTTTACTATTTCAACTTCAAGTTTGTGCTATTTTCTGAATAATGTTTCATAAGAATGAGACTGGAATTAAAGTAGCTAAATCCACTTAAGTTACAACTAGAGAATATGTAAAGAACATAGAGGAAAAGCACTTCGTTTTCCTTAAAGACAACAGAAAAATGAAAACAAAACAAAACAAGATTTGATGATAGCTATGTTAGAAAACTGCACTACATGAAGTCACAAGACTTGCATTTAGTTTTTATAAAATGAAGTAAAATTTGATTCTAAGACTCGTAAACTGCTGAAGTTTATTACATGCTTTTGACAATTACAGTAACAATTTTAGCATTGGTTCAATTCATACAAGGAGAACATAAAAGAAAATTTCATGAGTTCAAAATCAGTTTTGGGTAAGGGGAAAATAAGCCCAACTTGTTGCAATACTTTTTGAATTATGGAAATTACATTTGACTATGACAAAATTTTCTCATGGTCTCATTTAAATGTCTACTACATATCAATTACAATAATAAAAGAATATAGATGAAAATTTAGTAAGTACTTAGAATGGAACACAGTGTAGATTTCTCTCGTGCTCTCTATCTCTTCTGCTTGTTTCGATTCACCAGAAGCTGAACTACAGTAGTCATTTGACAAATGTTTGTTAAATGACCATTGAATAAGTGGATTCACTTATCTTTCCAAATGGGCTTTAGATAAATAAAATATAGGCTGGTGGGCAAATAATCTACTTTAAAACCAAGCTAAATTATCTATTTTAAGCCAAAAGCCTTTTAGTTTTCAAATAACCTCACTACAAATTTATACACCGTAACACTAGTTTTCAATACCACTTTATACTATAAATTGGTGCAAAAGTAATTGCCGTTTCAAGACTGCAATATAATATAATCTATATAACACTAATATAATCAGCGTTCTGTGGGAGTGAATGAGTGTTCTTTGCTGCTGTTATTGTCGCTTTCATTGTGGAATCCTCTTTTAATGAATTTTTACTGAGATAATACTGCTCTCAAAATTTCAATGACTTATAACAACTTACATTCATTTTTCATTCCCAAACCTGTGGATCAGATGCAGAAGCTCTGCTCCAGGCTACAGGTTTGGTTCTGGTCTGTTCCTTACGTTCTCATTCATCCGCCCAGGCAGAAAAGTCAACTTCTGCGTGTTGTGTGCTTTTCTTACTGCAGATGAGAGTGGCCAAGAGGCTAAGCCATACCCAGCAAGAGCCCAGACTTGATATATGTCATGCCTTCTGACAATCCACTTGCTCAAAGCAAATCACAAAACCAAGTACAACGTTCGTAGGGTGGGGAAGTATATTCCTCAAATGGGGCTTGGGGGCTGATGAGCATTTACTTCCCATTAATCCCATCAAACAAAGTCACATTTTATATGCTTTCTGTGCTATCCTAATAACGCAGCATTTCACACATTTTGAAAAAATCTTTTCAAATAAAAGTTGAGAAAATCGTCTCGGCATTAAGCTATTGTAATAATTAGACTTATTCAAATTGTAGTTTATATTATGTATGATGTTCTTATATTTGGTAAACTGTGGGAATGAAAAATAACCTCATAGAAAAAGTATGTCAATATTATTCCTTAAAATTAAGTGTGTTTCTAGTTATCTTCTGGAGCCAAAACTCATCTGACATGAAAATTCCAACATGTCTTCATTTTTCAAATTCAACTTTTAAAATTTAGATTAAATGGTAGCAAGACATTTAGATCGCTAGTCTTGATCTTTTGTAGTATTTAGCTTAATAATTTATAAAGTTAACTAAATATAACTAAAATATTGTGAGTAGTGGGTTTATAAGAGCCTAAGAGTGTTAACTGAGAAGTTAACTGCCCTCTGTGTCACATGTTGCCTCCCAAAAACCATCATGATGAACTCTAGGCCACATTTACGCAACAAAAATAGTGGTTAATTCATTTTAAATTCCATTACTGACTTAATATTTTTAATTGTATGTAAGAAAAGTTTATTTGCTTTTCATATATTGTTTCTCTCCCTCTCTTGTACTCTCTCTATATACATACAACACAGATATATTTTCTATTCATACTGAATATTTTCTAAGGAAATGCATGATTTTCTAATTACCTTCTACATTAAGAGAATCACATTTTCACTATACAAATGATTTACAAATGATTTTAGCAGGTTAAACCTTTGTCTAAAAATTACATATCAAACCTGAGTTCCTTATGAATTCCAAAATGAATTACCATTTTCCCCAAGCTCTTTACATCAGTCAGCAACATGGGCTTATATCCGGTAAACATATTTACACATATGGTATTGATAAGAATATTGATCATTAGACAGCATGGATGCAAATTATGTCTCCATTCAGTAATGGTATTTTTATTTCTTGTTAGAGATATATGGATGTTCCTATGTATAAAATGTCTTAAGACTATGTATTTCTCATAATATTGAGTTTGCTATTGTTCCATATTTTCTGCTGCAAAAGCTGGAGCAAAACTTTACTAATTATAACTATATTATAAATAACTTTAAATATACTCTTTGCTTACAATCAAATGATCAAAATTTTCAATAGTTTTAAAATCATTATAAATAAATGAATTTGATTTTTCCAAATGTTATGAGAATTCAAGCCAATGCCTTATGTGAAAACATGGGCACTTTGTTGACTATTTTTGTAATGAAGATGTTTACAACTTAAATCCCAGAGTAACTGAATAATGAAAATGAGAGAGACAGAGGAAGAAAAATAATTTCATAAAATAAATTAAGTAAATAGTAAAGAAACATTTCCCAAACAAACCCAACACAACTCTGAAGGTTTGCTTTAGGGAGAGGTTTGATGAGTTCTAGAATTTTCTCTAACTTATCTCATGTTTTAATACATGATGCTTTGAAAGAGAATTTGAACAGGACTGATGATCTCAAAATCCAGATATACAAGATGAGGCTTTCAGGAATAGTATTGTCTTTGGTAGAACTGAATGAATCCTTCCTTAACCTCTGACTGACATTTAATAGATGGGAGTGCATTCAGGGTACTAGAGTTATGGTATGTAAATAGAAATAGGGTTGACATAAAAATGCAGAGTCATGGTGAAATTTGACATCAAGGCCATGCCTAGACAAACAGAAGTAATTGCACAACGGTCTTGAATATGCTATATCTACCTCCTTCATACTGCTTTTGACTTTCTGTAGTCAAAAGGATTATTTAACAATCAATTAGAGCAATGCCACTGCAAATCCACTGAGTGTGAACTGACGTAACTGACAACTGAGTTTTGAGTTAAAATGATCAGGTAAGACTCCGTAACTCTTGATGACTTGCAAACATTTATCACACTTTTTTTTTTCTTAATTCAGTATTTCTTGCATGATGTTATTCTAAGTGTTGCTCCAAATTGATTTATGTGGCTCAAGAAGTACATAATGTAGGTGTTTGACTATAGGCAAGTTTAGCACTGAAAATTTAAGAATACCTAAAAAATACAATTGACATAATTACTTCAAAGGAATATTTATTAATACATGGGTTAGTGAAAGAAAAATACAATGTAAGCACCAAATATAACATTTCAATTTCCACATATACTTATGGAATTTTTCTGTCTAACTGATTTATAGATTTTAATCTCGGGGTGCTCATGTAAGAACCCTATCAATAGTACTATGTCTCTATGAGATACAGAACACCAATATGCAATTTGCCCAGTGTTATAGACTAAATGTTTGTACCTCCCCAAAGTGAACATGTGGAAATTGAATCCCCAGTGGGATAGTATTTGGAGGCAGGGCACTGAAGGTAGCTAGGTCATGGTGATGGAGTCGAAATCAAAGGATTAGTGCTCTTATAAGAAGAGACCAGAGAACTAGCTTGCTCTCTTTCTGCCATGTGAGGATGCAAAGGGAAGTCAGCAGTCCACAGTCTGGAAGAAGGCCCTTAATAGAATCTAACCATGCAGACATGCTGATCTTGGACTTCTGTCCTTCAGAACCATAAGCAACAAATTTATGTCATTTGTAATTTACTCAATTTATGGGACCTTGTTACAGCTACTTAAAATAACTGACACTTAGAGTTTTTTTTTTTTTTTTTTTTTTTTCTTCAGAAAACAATCTGTCTAGGTGAAGGGCTATTTTGTTTTACTACTAGCTTTATTTTAAATTTTGAATAGACATTCTGATTTTCCTTGACATTTGACCACACTGAAGTGGTGAAAATAATCATTTTCTCTCTGGCTTTTGATACATTTTATTTTAAAAAATAGCAGTAGTAGGTTACCAATACTCCCAATTATTTACTTCACCTATTTATTATAAAATTATACTTATCCACCCCATTAATATGAGGTTTGCTCATATAATTTGTTTGGTCAATGGATTGTGAGAAAAAGCATCATGGGACTCTTACTCACATGAGCTTTTAATAGCCATTATGGATTTAATCTATTTTTAAAAAATATCAGCCACAATACACTATTTACAGTAGCAAAGACTTGGAACCAACCCAAATGTCCATTAATGATAGACTGGATAAAGAAAATGTGGCACATATACACCATGGAATACTATACAGCCATAAAAAAGGATGAGTTCATGTCCTTTGTAGGGACATGGATGAAGCTGGAAAACATTATTCTGAGCAAACTATCACAAGGACAGAAAACCAAACACTGCATGTTCTCACTCATAGGTGGGAATTGAACAATGAGATCACATGGACACAGGGCGGGGAACATCACACACCAGGGTTTGTCACAGGGTGGAGGGATAAGGGATAGCATTAGGAGAAATACCTAATGTAAATGACAAGTTAAGATGGGTGCAGTAAACCAACACGGGCACATGTATACTATGTAACAAACCCATGCACAGTTGTGGCACGATGTAGGCCTAGAACTTAAAATATAATAATATTAAAATAAAAAAATTGGCCACAATAAAGTCATGGCCAAATCTTTTTTTTTTTTTTTTTTTTTTTTTTTTTCAGTTTCAGGAAAGAAGACAGCACAGAGCAAAATTTTAACCAATGTATGAATGACCATGGCAAAAGCAAAATATAAACATTATACTGTTATAAATCACTGATATTTGGAAATTGTGTGTTATGACAAGATAATTTAGTAAAAGTGATACAGAGGCACAATAGTTTTAGGTCTGTCTAAAATAATGAAAATAATTGTAGATTCATCTTCATCTCAGAAGTGAGTATTCAAGAGTTTTCAGAAAAATATCTTTAGTGCTATTTGATATTTATATTGTTCTTATTATAAGCATTAGACTCATTAGAAAACCACAAATATGTGATGAGTTGATTGAAGTCCACAAGAATGATAGAGCAGTATGTTTGCTTGGACTACACAGGCATTTGCAGAGTGGTACCACCAACAACTAAATCAACCAAAACAAAATTTCCACTATTTGCTGTTCAGTTACCATGTGCCGTGTTCCATGCTAAGTGTTTTATGTGCGTTATGCCATTTTTACTTATGATTGTACCCTACGAAGCAGATACTCTTGTTATTTTCATTTACATATGAGGTGGTTGAGATATATAGTGTTTAAGTAATTGGCATAAAGAGGTAATCTAGAGGTGAAAACGCCTGTATCCATACCTAACTATGTCTACTTCTAAAGACCATGCACAAAAAAAAAAAAAGAAAAAAAGAAAAACCATAAAATTAATTAAATAGCTTATTTATTAAGGTGTGTAATAAAGGCAACATCTGTACCTGGAAAAGGTTTTGTGGATAATATCTTGAAAACATCTTGAAAAAAATACACAAAAAGCTATGAAAACCATGTACTCTAAAACTATAATAAACAGATGTGTCTGCACTTTACCAGATCTAGAATAGCAAAGTTGGTGAATTAAAAGAGAAAAGTAAAGACTAAAAACCTCTCTAAGTATTATAAAAGTTGAGTATTTGACAACAGAATTTCTAATTAGTAAGGCAAAAGCATGTATTTTAAATAAATTGATCTTTAATAAACTTGTTACCTTTTGGAGAAAGCAAAATTTAGTACCAGCTTAATATAATGCATTAAGCCTTAAGATAAATTAAAGAGAGATAAGCTAGAGATTTAAAATATTATATATATGTAAAATATTATTTAGTATACAACTATATATATGTGAGAAGAATGTAAGTTAATATTCACTAATATTGGGCTTAAGGCAAGACAGTTCTATTTAACAATATTTAACTAAAAAAAAAACCCTAAAATAAAAGAGGTATTTCTTACAAGATAAATATGTCTGCAGAAAATTCATAAAATAAAATAAGAAGCGCAAGACAAAAAATGAAGAGAACAAAACACATATTAAAAAAGATTATTATGATCCTTATTTTTAAAGTCTTTCATCATAGAAAACAAGTATCTTAGTAGAGTACTAGACGATGGACAAAAATCTTGAAAGAGTTGACTAATGTAAAGACATGGAAAATAATATATTAAAATAAGTCAACCTCACCAATAAGCTATATGAATTAATTTTAAAGTGGCAATTTTAACCAATCCAATTGATAAATTATTAGATACTATAGCACACAAATATTGTGAGTTCAGTAAATGGGGCAATTTTGCTGACAAATGTTAGAAATGTAAAAAGATACCAGACAGAGGATCCTAATTGCAGATTATATGGCTGAATCCGTAAGATTTTTTTAGTTGTGTTTTAAACCAAAATTCTACCACTAAGATTTTATTATGGGTTAATAATGAGATGAGATACAAAAATATATCTGAGGAGATCATGTGATTGTATTAGTTCTAATGTTCATTGTTAAGATATGATTATGGTAGAAATGTATAATCATTAAAATCACGGGTTTTTTTTGTTTGTTTGTTTTGTTTTTTTTTTTGTTTTGTTTTGTTTTTTTGTTTGTTTGTTTTTTTTTTTNCCTGACCTCGTGATCCGCCCGCCTCAGCCTCCCAAAGTGCTGGGATTACAGGCGTGAGCCACCGCGCCCGGCCAAAATCACAGTTTTTAACAATATTTAGATATTTATATGAATTAAATATACTGCAGTGGAAAATATTAAAAGGTGTATATTTAATATGTTCACAAATGTGCAATCTGTAATGCATATATACATATATTTTGTGATGAAAAATAAATGTACATAGTTTCAGAGTGCCTGTGAAAATTTAATACCTTCATATAATTTGTGAAGGTCAAATCAGTGCACTTCATATATTCATTACTTTAAATATTCTTCTTTATGCTAGAAACATTTGAATTCTCCTTTTCTAGTTTATTTGGAAATAAACAATCGATTATTGTAAACTGTAGTCACCCTATTGGTCTATCTAACACCAGAACTTACTTCTTCTGTTGAACTGTATATTTGTACACATTAATCAACTTCTCTGCATCCTTCAATCCCCTCCCTTCCCTGGCCTCTGGTAATCACTAGTCTCCCCTTAGCTTCATGAGATTCACTTATTTAGCTCCCACATATGAGTGAGAACATGAAATATTAGTATTTCTGTGCTTGGCTTATTTCACTTAACAAAACGATCTCCAGTCCCATCTGTTTTGCTGCAAATGACAGGATTTTATTCTTCTTCGTGGCAGAATAATATTCCATTGTGTATATATGCTACATTTTCTTTACTTAGCTGTTGATGGGCACTTAGGTTGCTTTTATAGTTTGGCTATTGTGAATATTTCTGCTATAAACACAGGTGTGCAAATGTCTTTTCAATATATTGATTTTCTTTCCTTTTTTTTTTTTTTTTTTTGATATATACCCAGTAGTTAAACTGCTGGATCATAAGAAAATTTTATTCTCAGTGTTTTGAGGACCAAGCATATGATTCCCCATAGTGGCTATCCTATTTTATACATTCCTACCAATAGTGTGCAACAATACAAAGGAGAACAGTGTTCTCCTTTTCCCATGTCTCTGCACCATCTGTTATTGTCTGTCTTCTTAACATAATTTACTTTTACTAGGGTGAGATGACATTGTGGTTTTGATTTGTATTTCTCTTATGATTAGTGATGATAAGCATTTTTCATATCCCTGTTGGCCATTTGTATGTCTTCTCGTGAGAAATATCTATTCAGATATTTTGCCGATGTTTTACTTTATTGGCTTCTCTGGTTATTCAGTTGTTTGAGTAGTTTGCAAATATTTTCTCAAATTCTGTAGGTTGTCTGCTCATGTTGTTTGTTTTTGCTGTGTAGCAGCTTTTTAATTAGATGTGATCTCATTGGCCTATTTTTGCTTTGGTTGCCTGTGCTTTTGAGGTATTACTCAAGAAATCTTTGCCCAGATCTATATATCCTGGGGAGTTTCTTGAATATTTTTTTCCATTAATTTCATTGTTTCAGATCTTAGATTTAAGTCTTGAATCTATTTTTATTTGATATTTGTTTCTGGTGAGAGATAGTAGTCTAGTTTCATTCTTCTGCATATAATTATGCAGTTTTCTCAGCACTTTTTATTGAAGAGACTGTCCTTTCTCCATGGTATGTTCTTGGTGTCTTGACTGAAGATGAGTTGGCTGTAAATGTGGTAATTTATATCTGAGTTCTCTATTGTGTTTCATTATTCCATATGTCTATTTACATGCCAATACCACACTGATTTGATTACTAGAGCTTTGTAGTAAATATTAGTATGATGCCGTTAGCTGTGTTCTTTTGCTCAGGATTGCTTTTCTATTCAGGGTATTTTGTGGTTCTAAATAAATGTTAGTATATTTTTTCTATTTCTGTTAAAAAAAAAAGGTCATTGTTATTTTGATAGGAATTGCACTAAATTTGTAAAATACTTTGGGTAATAGTTATTTTAACAGCATAAATTCTCCCAATTGATGAGCATGGAATATCTTTCCATTTTTTGTATCATCTTCATTTCCTTTTGTCAATGTTTTATAATTTTCCTTGTGTAGAACGTCTACTTATTTGATTACGTTAATTCCTATACATTTATGTTCTTCTCTGTAGCTACTGTAAATGGAATTGATTTCTTAATTACTTTTTCAGATTGTTTGATATTGATATACACAAATGATAATGATTTTTGTATGTTGATTTTGTATTCTATAACCTTATTGAATTTATCAGTACTAGCAGTATTTCAGTAGTCTTTAGGTTTTAGTAAGTGTAATGTTAAGTCATCTGTTAACAAAGCTAACTTGACTTCTCATTTTCAATTTGGATACTGTTTTTTTTTTTTTCCCTCTTGCCTAATTGCTCTGGCCAGGACTTCCAGTACCATGTTGAATAAATGTGATAAAAGTGAGTATCCTTTTTCTTTTCCAGATCTTAGAAGATCTGGATTCTTTTCCAGATCTTTGATTTTTTTCCTGTTCAGTATTACGTTAGCTGTTGGTTTGTCTTATATAACCTTTATTACTTTGATGTATGTTCCTTCTATACACAGTTTGATGAAAGTTTTTATCATAAAGACAAGGTGAATATTATTGAATTCTTTTTTAGCACTTATTAAAATGATTATATATTTTTGTTCTTGGTTAATGTAATGTAACATATGTATTGATTTTTCTATGGTAATCCATCCTTGCATCCCTGAGATGAATCTCACTTGATCATGGTAAGTGACGTTTTTAATGTTTTGTTGAATTTGGTTTTTTTGAAGATTTTTGCATCTATGTTCATCAATGGTTTTGGCCTGTTGTTTACCTTTTCTGTTGTGTTCTTCTCTAGTTTTGATATCAGGGTAATGCTGGCCTCATAGGATGTGTGTGGATGTAGTCCCATCTCCTCCATTTTTCTGAAGAGTTTGAGTAGAACTAGTATTAGTTCTTCTTTAAGTGTTTGGTAAAATTAAGTAGTAAAGCTATCGGGTCCTTGGGTTTTCTTTGATAAGAAATGTTTCATTAAAGCACTCATCTTGTTAATTGATATTGGTTTATTGAGATTGTCTGCTTTGTCATGGTAGGCTGTATGTGTCCAAGAATGTATCTGTTTATCCTAGATTTTCCAATTTATTGGCATATAGCTGTGCATAATAGTCTCTGAGTATTCCTTGTGTTTCTGTGGTCTCAATTGTTTTGTCTCATTTTTTATTTCTGATGTTATTTATTTGGGGCCTCTCTTTTTTTCTTTAGTCTAGCTAAAGGTTTCCCAATTTTGTTTGTCTTTGCAAAAAACTTTTCATCTTGTTGATCTTTTCTACTTTTTTGGTCTCATTTTTATTTGTCTGTCCTCTGATTTTTTTTTTTTTTTTTTTTTTTTT
>NW_016808114.1:716497-719572 GCF_001698545.2 Rhinopithecus bieti
GAGGGGACAGAGTTTCACTCTTTTGCCCAGGCTGGGGTGCAACGGCACAATCTGGGCTCATGGCCACCTTCGCCTCCTGGGTTCAAGCAATTCTTCTGTCTCAGCCTCCCAGGTAACGGAGGTTACAGGCGTGCGCCATCACTCCAGGCTAATTTTGTATTTTTAGTAGAGACGGGTTTCTCCATTTTCGTCAGGCTGGTCTCAAACTCCCAACCGCAGGTGATCCACCCTCCTCGACCTCCCAAAATTCTGGGATTACAGGTGTGAGCCACCTCACCCGGCCCTCTGAAACTTTATTATTATTTTTTTCCCACTAATTTAAGGTTTAGTTTGCTTTTGCTTTGCTAATTCCTCAAGGTGCATTGTTAGGCTATTATGTGAAACCTTTCCACTTTTTTGATACAAGCATTTATTGCTATAAATGTCTGTCTTTCTACCACTTTTGTTGTATCCAATAATTGTTAGAATGTTTGACTTTTTTGAATTTGTTCAGACTCGTTTTGTGGCCCCAAATAGGGTGTATTTTGGAGAGTGTTCCATGTGATGATGGAAAGAAGGTGTATTCGACAGCAATAGAATGGAATCTTCTGTAGATGTCAATTAGAACTATGAGGTTTAATGTGTTAGAACTATGAGGTTTAATGTGTAGTTTAACCTCAATGTTTCTTTGCTGAATTTCTGTCTAGATGATCTGTCCATAATAACATTGTTTAGATCTGTGTCCCTGATGTTGGAGGTGAGGCCTGATGGGAGGTGATTGGATCATGGGGGCAAAGTTTTCATGAATGGTTTGGCACAATCTCCTGGATCTTTTCTCATGATTTTGAGTAAGTGAGTTCTCATAAGATCTGGTTGTTTAAAAGTATGTGGCATCTCCCCTTTTTTTCCCTTGCTACTGCTCTGGCCATGGAAGATGTGCCTGCTTTCCCTTCACTTTTCACCATGATTGTTAGTTTCCAGAGACCTCCCCAGAAGCAGAAGCTGCTATGCTTTCTGTGCAGCCTACAGAACCATGAGCCAGTTAAAGCTCTTTTCTTTATAAATTACTCAGTTTCTGGTATTTTTTTTACAGCAATGTGAGAATGGACTAATACAATTACTGAGAGTGGGATGTGAAAGTTTCCAACTAATATTGTGTTGCTGTCTCTCTCACCCTTTATATGTATTAATATTCATTTTGTATGCTAGGGATCTGTGGTGTTGGACACATAAATACTTGTAATTGTTATATCTTCTTGATGAATTCACAGCTTTATCATTATACAGTAGCCTATTTTTGTTTTTACAGTCTTTGAGTTTTATTCTATTTTATCTGTGGCTATAGATATTCCAGTTGCATGGAATATCATCTCTAACCTTTCACTTTCAGCCCATGTGTGTCTTTATAGGTGAGGTGGGTTTCTTTTAGTTGGGTCTTATTTCTTTATTCATTACCCAATCTATGTCTTTTAATTGGAGAATTGAGATTATTTACATTTAGTGTTATTACTGATAATTAAGGACTTACTACTGTCATTTTGTCACTTTTTTCTTTATTTTTTTGTAACTCCTTTCTTCCTTTCTTACTGTCTTCCTTTGTGATTGACTTTTTTTCTAGGAATGTGTTTTAATTCTTTTTTTTTTATTTTTAGAAAATTTATTATGGCTTTTGCATTGTATCTACTATGAGAGGCACAAAAATGTCTTATCGTATAATAAATGGTTTTAAAGATATGACAACTTATTTTAGATTACAAAAAAAAGAACAGAAACAAAAACAAAAAATCTTCCACAATTCAACTCCATTTTCCCCACATTTTGTCTAGCAGTTGTCTCAGCTACATATTTTATATTATCTGTCTCTTAACAAGTTGTTGTGGCTATTCTTGATTTTGATAGATTTGCCTGTTAAGAGTGGATTATAAAATTAAAATTATATTATTAGTGTATTCCAAATTTCTCCATGTACTTAATTTTACCAATGGGTTTTATACCTTCCAATACTTTTGTCTATTTTTTTCCTGCACATTTTCTGCATGTTTGTTGTTTTTTTCTTGCACATTATTGTTTTTTTTTTTTTTTTTTTTTTCTTTCAAACTGAAGAACACTCTTCAGCATTTCTTATAAAATGGATCTGCTGGTGGTAACATTTCTCAAGCGTCTGTTGGTCTGGGAAAGACTTTACCCAGTCTTTGTATTTGAAGGATAGCTTAGCTGGACACAGTGTTATTGAATGGCAGTTATTTATTTATTTTTTTTTTCTTTCAGCATTTTGAAAATGCCATTCAACTCCTTTCTGGCCTGTATGATTTCTGTTGAGAGTCTGTTGGGGCAGATAAATTGGGGCACCTTTATATGTTATTTCCCCCTTTTGGTGCTTTTAGGATTCCCTCTTTGTCCTGGTCTTTGAGAGTTTGATTATTATATGTCTTAGGGGAGTCTGATTTTGGTCACTTATGTTTGCCTTCCTCTACCTGGTTATTTATTTTTTTTTCATGTTTGGGAAAGTTTTCTGTTATTATTACTCGGAATTATCTTTCTACCCCTCACTCTTGTTCAACTTTCTGTTAAACACTAATAATTTTAGATTTGATATTTTGAGGTTTTTTTCATATTATAGGTGATCTTTTTATTTTTTATTATTTTCTTATTTTTTATCCTCGAGTTATATTTTCAAATAGCCTGTATTGAAGGTCACCGACCTTTTTCCTGTTTGATTCTTTCCATTGTTGAGAGCCTCTAATAAACTTTTCAATAATAATAATAATTTTCAAAAATTTTATTTCAGTTGTATGATTTCTGTCTGTTTTTATTTTTTATTTATTTTTTTATTATACTTTAAGTTCTAGGGTACATGTGCATAACGTGCAGGTTTGTTACATATGTATACTTGTGCCATGTTGGTGTGCCGTACCCATCAACTCGTCAACACCCACCAGCTCGTCATTTACATCAGGTATAACTCCCAGTGCAATCCCGCCCCCCTCCCCCCTCCCCATGATAGGCCCCGGTGTGTGATGTTCCCCTTCCCAAGTCCAAGAGATCTCATTGTTCACTTCCCACCTATGAGTGAGAACATGTGGTGTTTGGTTTTCT
>NW_016808114.1:720761-733666 GCF_001698545.2 Rhinopithecus bieti
CATTGAGTGTTTTTAGCATGAAGGGCTGTTGAATTTTGTCAAAAGCCTTTTCTGCATCTATTGAGATAATCATGTGGTTGTTGTCTTTGGTTCTGTTTATATGCTGGATTATGTTTATTGATTTGCATATGTTGAACCAGCCTTGCATCCCAGGGATGAAGCCCACTTGATCATGGTGGATAAGCTTTTTAATGTGCTGCTGGATCTGGTTTGCCAGTATTTTATTGAGGATTTTTGCATCGATGTTCATCAGGGATATTGGACTAAACTTCTCTTTTTTTGTTGTGTCTCTGCCAGGCTTTGGTATCAGGATGATGTTGGCCTCATAAAATGAGTTAGGGAGGATTGCCTCTTTTTCTATTGATTGGAATAGTTTCAGAAGGAATGGTATCAGCTCCTCCTTGTACTTCTGGTAGAATTCAGCTGTGAATCCATCTGGTCCTGGACCGATTTTTAAAAGTCATTAAAATCTCGGTTAAATTTATCTGACAAATTTCTTAATTGCTTTTCCATGTCCTCCTGGAGATTACTGAGTTTCTTTAAAACTACCATTTTGAATTATTGTTCAGAAAGCTCACATATCACCACCTTATTAGAATCAGTTACTGGTTCCTTGCTTTGTCCACTTGGGTTTTGAAACCATTCCATAATGGTTTCCTGTTTGCTGTTATTTCTTGTGGATGTACATCTACGTCTTTGCATTAAAGATTTATTTATTTCAGTCTTCTCGATCTGACTCATTTTGATTTTTATTGAATATATTTGCTCACAGGTTTTTACCATTTGTTCACTGCCTTCTTTTCAGCTCTAGGTGATGTCTTATGCCCAAGTTATTCTTTTCTCTAGTAAATAATTGAAGCACTACCATTCCAGAATGGAGGAGGCTCCAAAGGGGTTATCCTGTCAGTGTGGGAAGGCTAGCAAGGGGTTCATGCCAAGGGAACCTGTTTGATGGACCTCTGACAGCATGGTGCTGCCAAATGTCCACGCTGATTTGGCACTTTCTTTGACTGAGTGAAAGTACAGTTTCCAGGTCTGAGGATAATAGTCCCACCTTTTCCCTTTGTCTCTCCCTGTCCTCAGGAATATTTCTTTCTTCAAGTACTTGTGATGCTTTCAGTGGGTTTAAGCAGGGATAGGTTCCCTGTCAGGGAAACTAAGATGGTGAAGAAGCTAGTTGTCCACTTCGCTCTCACTTTTCAGGTAGAAAAGTGAGCTGGGGAAGATTTTCTACATTTTTGTGCTATTCAGAATGGGAGGATTGATATTTCACATGTGAACGTCTGATTCTCTTAATTTCTGCTTGGAGATTTTTCTCTTCTCTATGGCTCCATAAACTGTCTCATCTTCATATTTCAATTATGGGATATTTCCAGTGATAATCTTAGTGCTATGTATTTGTTTTATTTTGTTTCCTGCGGTGGTTGAGGAGAAGTGAAGCCAGCTTGCTTATAGAATCTGAAGTCTAATACATACATATTTACATGTATTCATTCACATATATGTGTAAAGAAAGCAGAAAAGAAACTGCTGCACAAATATTAATAGTGCTGCTGTGGAATTATGTGATTTTTACTTCCTTTGGTTCTTTTGTAAATATTTTACAATGAGTATTACCTTTTAGGCAAAGAAATAGAATTGTTGTTCTTTGAATTTTGTCTCTCAAAAATTATGTATTTTAGCCCTAACCCTTAAGACTAGGACCCCTAACCTCCAAATATGACCTTATTTGGAAATAAGTTCATTGCAGATTTAACCAAGTTAAGATGAGATCATTAGAGTGGGCCCTAATCCAATATGATTGGTATCCCTACAAAAGGGAAAAACTAGGACATAGAGATGCATACAGAGACAAGATAATATGAAGACGCAGAATGCCATGTGAAGGCACAGGATTGCAGTGATATATTTCCAAGCCTAAATGCATCTATACCACTAAAGATTGTTGGCAAACCACCACAAGCTACGTAGGGGCAAGGAAGGATTCCCTTACAGGTTTTGGAGGAAGCATGGCCCTGCCAGCACTCTGACTTTGAACTTCTGGCCTACAGAACTAGAAGAAAATAAATTTCTGTTGTTTTAAGCCACTCAGTTTGTGGAAATTTGTTAAAGCAGTCCCGGGAAATTAACAGTGATGAATACCTTTGATAAATGACCTAATATTGAGCCAAAATAATGTAAAATCTTTTGATCTAAAAGATGCAAATGATTATTTTCCCAGAGCCAAAGTGTCCCTAGAAGTTTGAATTCTGTGAAAGAATAATTGATTATTAAATTGACATGTTTTTATCTTCCAGAATAGTTACTGTAGGTTTTCTTAGCCTTTCTATTTATTATACACATTTCCAAAGGAAAAAAAGTCATATAATAATATTTGTGTTGTGGAAATTGTTATTTTTGCTACTGGTTTTGTTCTTATTTGTTTATTGTGTACATCAGTCTCTACCATCCCAGTTTAAATTGGGCATAGTAATTGCTTTTTGGAAATATTTGTTACTATGATTCTATATATGTAATGTGTAAGAGACAAAAGCAGTGATTTTGCATTTAAGCCTTGTCTTTCTCTTGACCTCTCTCTCTTTCTCTTTAGTAACTAATACTTAAAAAGCAGTTATAGTCATAGAGATTGTCTGCAGTGTCCTTTTTTTATGCCCTGTTTTTGAATTTCAAAGTGCTAACCACAATTTTTTTGATAAGTGTATATTTATTCATTTCCTATACAAATATTTTAGTTGTAATTCCACCTCTCTTGGGTCCTGCCTTATGTTGGTTTATGCCTTTAAGAAACTCAATCCAAATTGGCAAAGACCTCAAGTTTACTTTATAACTGATGAAAGAGAATCAGGAGTTTTGAAGGTACTTTACCAAATTTTCCCAGTCCATATTATCATAATCTGGTTTCATCTATACAGTTTTAAAGAAAATATTTTATACAGAAAGACTTTTCAGTGAAAAGTAATCAAATGAAATGTGTAATGTTGAAATGGCTAGTTTTCTGCGAAGACAGCTGAGTAGGCCCAGATTTATTTTCTTATGGCTAGAAGATTTTTCATGCTTTATTCAGCTTTTAAGGTTTGAATAAATATCAGATTGTTTGGTTAAGTATGTATATTTATATAAACTGATCCACAGAGAGGTTAATTAAGAGATTTATCCAGAATTATCTAGGGGCATTTCACATGTTGGATATGAGGTCAATGCATAAGAAGAAAGATTTCTACCATATAACTTATATTTTAGCAGAAAGTGGATTAACTATTATACGATTTTGTTTTAGATATTTGACCTTTTCTGATATGACTATGTTTTCGTTGGTTCTGATGGAATTCTTATATTCATTAATGTATTCAAACATCATCACATTTTTCTAATCAATGTAATATTTCACTGTCTTCAAGTTGTATTTAAAAGAAGTATCTGGGAAATTTTTTAAAATCTATACAATTATCAAAGAAATAACTTTAGAAAATTCCATTAGACTAAAATTTCTGAATAGAGAAAGAAGAAAGAAACAGTGCAAAAGATTAAACTCTTATTCTCTCTATCTTTGCTTTTCTGTTTGCGTTCATTGGCTTTCTGTTGTTTTTCTTTTGATATAATATGGAACATTCATTCTAACTAACTGATGTACACAGATGTAAACACAAGAAATCTTACTCTCTTTCCTTTTGTTTTTGTTCTTGCATTTTGCTTCGTAGATAATACGATAAGTATTTCATAATTCTTCCCAACTAAGTATACTCCTGAATACTGCATTTTCTTCTCCCCCATTCTCCATTAAATTGCCTTTAGACATAAAGTTCAATTAAAAGAATCCTAGATTTGGGGTTAAGAAATCTGAGTTGAATTACCTCTGTATGACTTTGAACAAGCAAATTATCTCTAAATCCGTGTTTCTTCACATATACAAAAACATTAGAGCATCTATCATATCCTTCTCAACTGTTTGGAACAAATAAAAGGACTTTAAACACGTAAAGTTGTTAATATAAACTGTATTCAGAAAGCAATCTTCCAATTACTAGACATTCTTGAGATAAAATTAATAATCACTCTCATTGTTTAGCTAAATATAAAATATATCCAAGGTTATCCCAGGAGTATATTAAAGGCAACATTATCTAAAACATTTGTCTGGCTTTTGCTTGGTTATTAGCTGAATGCAGTAAGCCACTTATGTTAACCTAAGGATAAGTGGTTTTAAATGAGAATGAAGTCAACGAGACAACAGGGAATTAAAAAGAAAATCATATCATGATGAGATTTAAAATATTAAGTAGCTGATGGGAGTTAGGGTGATATGTAAATTTACTAGTCAATTTATAGGTAGGTCATGTGTAAAAGCACTAGAGAGAAAAATCTCCCCAAGATGATAGGAAACAAAGAAAAGAGAACCACCCTTTATAATCTTCTAATCTCCACTAGTATCATTCCATTTTATATAATAAATGGAAGATTTGTTTCTTAAAGAGTAGTTTTGAATGGATACATGAAAACTCCATCCTTAAAAAAAGGAAGCAGAATAAAATGTAGATTTCATTTATTGTATAAAGTGGAATGGTACTAGTGGAGATTAGAAGATTACAATCACTTGCTTAACAGTGTGCTTACATTACTCGTTTAATAGTGTACTTTAACATTAAATGATGTTGTTTTAAAAATAGTAATTTATCTGCATATGTGGAAAATTTAACACAGAAGCACAGAGTTAACCCTAAAAACTGGAACCGCTTGTATCTTGACAGGCATTCTCTTTTCTTTTGCTGTCTCTTCTTTATTCTTCAAATCTCATCATCTGAAAATCCACTCTGAAGTTGGGCACTACTGTTTTATTCCTATTTGTCTTTCTTTCAATAATTATTAATTTCAATTGCATATTAATTGTTATATTTTCATGTTTAATATTCAGCCTTCCAAATACATTGTATGTGCCATGAGTAGAGAGGCCATGTTTGATTTCTTTATATTTTAAACTCAATGTGTAGGACAGTATTTAGAAAAGCAGTAGTTGCCAAGTAAATATATGTGGATAAAAATATGAATGGCCCTACAATTATTGTTTTAGGCACTACTCAATCCTTAATTTATTCATTAATAAATATTTATTGAGCACTTTGTAGACACTCAGAACATATCGGTAAACAATACATAAAAGAGGCCTTGCCCTTTTGAACTTACATGGTATTATAGGATAGGGACTATAATAATAAAGAGTAAATAAATAATTTAATAATAAGTTAGAAAAGTGCCAAGTGATTATGAGGAAAAAATAAAGTAAACTACTATAAGGGAATAAGAAATTTGGGGACGTGGTCCAGGGCATCTCTTACGTAGTATTAAGAGACTGAAATGCTAGGTCATGTCTTCGCTTTGCCGTTCAATGGCCTTATGACCTCATTTTCTTTTCTTTTTTTTTTTTTTTTTTTTTTTGGCCTCATTTTCTAAGGTACCTCTGCAAAATTAGATATTTGAGAGAGATTTACTCTCTCATATATATATATAAGTAATATTACTTATAATATTCTATGATTCTGTCTTAGCTAAATAACTCTTGCAGAGAGCATGAATTGGTGATATTAATGCTTGTTACAATTTAAGAAAACAAACAGGGGCATCAGATTCAACCAAGAAAATCTGGCTTTGATGATAGATGAACAAACCTCTTTTCTTGTTTGAGATTCAATATTAATTTCATTCATTACCTAGAACTCCTGTATATGAAAAGCTCTTAACTATGTTATAAAATTTCTGCCATTTTTCAAATAATACAATGGTAAACACAAACAAAATCACAGTAGAACATGAATAAAGTACAATTTTACAATGTTGTATGATATTATGTTGTGTTACATTTATGATGCTGTATTATGTCAGGTTTGCTTGGTTTTCTGACATAAAAAATTGTGATAAAAAAATGTTAGATATTCATATTCTGGTTTTATTGTGCTAGATGTACTGCCTGTCTATAATTTCCAGGTGGTTCTTCAAACTAAAGCTTAACTACTTAAAAATTTCAAATATGACAAATAGCTCTTTGAAGTTGACTTTTGTGTGTGCTTCAGAGAAACACAAGATGGAACATAAATAAAAACAATTCACAGAAACAAGGTTTAAAATCTGACATTTCGAAGCAGCAGGTTTCTTCTGTCCTCGGGGAGATAAACAAAACTATTGAAAACCCCATTAGGTATATTTATAGCCAAGGTTTAATGTCCAAGATGTAAACTAAGATGCCAGACTGCCAGCCACCAACTTTGGGACGGAGGAAAACAGCTTCTTAGAAGGAACATTTTTATCCTTTTCTCATCAATATTCCAAAGACATGACACCTTAATCTTTTATACAGTGCAGGGGAAGCCTTCTTTTAGATTACTTTCCATGAAAAATTTTATTTTTTGTTGAAAAGTTGTCCAGGGGAAATTCACTAACCTGTTTTCTGATATACTGTACTTACTTATTATTGAGTATGGAAAGAGGGGACTGGAGAAGCAGAATTCAGAATTTTTCATGGCTCCTCAATGGAAAAGAAACATAAATAAATAACTGATCCCAAAGAAAACATACCAATGAGCTGTCCTAGCAAGAACAATTATAGATACTGTATTAGTCTGTTTTCACGCTGCTGATAGAGACATACCTGAGGCTGGGTAACTTATAAAGAAAAATAAGTTTAATGGACTCACAGTTTCATGTGCCTGGGAAGGCCTCACAATCATGGTGGAAGGTGAAAGGTATGGACAGCCTACATGGAAGCAGGCAAGAGGAAATGAGAGCCAAGCAAGAGGGGTTTCCCCTAATAAAATCATCAGAACTCATGAGGTTTATTCACTACCAGGAGAACAGTATGGGGGAAACCACCCTCATGATTTAATTACCTCCCACTAGGTCTTACCCACATCAAGTGGGAATTATGGGAAATACAATTCAAGATGACATTTGGATGGGGACATAGCCAAACCATGTCAGATGCTGCGAGGTATGTGAGAGCCAAAGGATATCTTACAAGATGTGTCAACAAATCAGTGTAGTTTTGTAGGGCATCTGAAATAGACTTTTTCATATAGTTCCACAGGGCCAAATTGGTATATGTTATGGACTGATGTTTGTGTTCTCTCAAATTTCATGTTGAATCTCTAACCTTCAGGTCAGCTGCATTTAGAGTAAGCAATAAGGTCAAATAAGGTCATAAGTGTAGGCCCTTGATTCAATAGAATAAGTGTCTACATAAAAAGCAACACCAAAGAGCACTCTCTCTCTTGCTCTCTCTGCACACAAAGGAGAGTTCATGAGAGCACATATGGAGATGCTGGCCACCTACAATCTGAGAGAAGAGGCCTCAGAATGAAGCCTACCTTGCCAGCACCTTGATCTGGTACTTCTAGCCTTTGGAACTGCTAGAAAATATGTTACTTAAAGTCACCCAGACTATTTTATGTTGTATTTCTTTCTTTCTTTTTTTTTTCTTTTTTCTTTTTTTTTTTTTTTGAGACAGGCTCTTGCTTTGTTGCCCAACCTGGAGTGCAATGGCACAATTTCAGCTCACTGCAGCCTCGACCTTTCTGGGCTTAAATCATCCTCCCATCTCAGCCTCCAGAGCAGCTAGGACCTTAGGCATGGGCCACCATGCGATGACAATTTTTGTATTTTTTTGTAGAGATGAATTTTACCATGTTGTCTAGGTTGGTCTTGAACTATATTGAGCTCAAGCAATCCACACACCTTGGCTTCCCAAAGTGCTGAGATTATAAGTGTGAGTCACCACACTCAACCTGTTGCACTTTTTTATGGCAGCCCAAGGAGGCTTATATGGTATGTATAATGTAGAAATAATAATTTTATTTATATATAAGCAAAAATTTCTAGCCATGTGCTCAGGTGAAATTGACAAACTTGAATAGCATACTGAGTCTACTTTCATTAAGAGATTTAAAAAAGCCAAATAATCCACTGAGGGTGTTTATGGCATAAAGAGGAAATGGATTAAATAGAGCATAGAGTTCTATTTCAAACTTGGATGAAATTTCCTGGTTGTGTTGACTGAATTGGAAATGCTGACCAAGGAATATGCTTATAAAGAAATGTTATTCATTGCAATTGTGTACTTTTAACATGGGAGAAAAGGAAAATCTAATAATAAAGACAAAGAAAAAGCAGTGAGTTCCAACGTTGTGTAAGAAATGTTACTGGAAAAGGTTAAGTGACACGAGAATCTGAAAAGAAACTATTTGCTGGTAGATGCAGGACAATTGGTTTAATCAATGAATTTACTAATTAACAATTGACTGTGATAGTTGCTGTGGATTAAAAAAAGATTAAATGTCCATCTGTGACAGACTGGATTAAGAAAATGTGGCACATATACACCATGGAATACTATGCAGCCATAAAAAAGGATGAGTTTGCATCCTTTGTAGGGACATGGATGCAGCTGGAAACCATCATTCTTAGCAAACTATCACAAGAACAGAAAACCAAACACCGCATGTTCTCACTCATAGGTGGGAACTGAACAATGAGATCACTTGGACTCNTATAATAAAAAAATAAATAAAAAAAAGATTACTACTACTTTTATTTTTCTGTCTCATATAAATCTACATTTTTAATGTCTTTTTTTTTAAGGATGGAGATTTCATGTATCCATTCAAAGCTACTCTTTAAGAAAATGATCAAATTCTATAGGGCAAATTATAAGACATTTGTCCTAAATTAGAAGTGGTTCTAATCTTTTCTAATGTTCATTGAAATAAAAGAAATTAATTTTAAAATATTTGATCATCTTTAATGACTGACTCTATAAGTAATAATCTTGGACTTGTCCAAATATTGCTATGCTTTTTAAGTATCCAGATTTGTCAGAAATTTAACAATTATTTTCTCTTTCATACAAACTTCTTTTTCTTCTGGACTTATTTTTTGAAATCATCTTTATGCTGAACTGGTATTTGTCTCAAGATCACTCTAAATATAGCAAGAAATATAGCTTAGAGAATTCTACTACCCTGTGGATTAAACTAACAGTCCAAGTAAGAATCTTGAAAAGTAAGCAAAATTCACATTCAAGCAAATTTACATATTTGTTAGCCTTTGTATAAGTAGATTCCTTTAAGTATCAACTTTCATGCACAACTTGCCAGTTACTTAAAATCCTTTGCAGCTGTTATATGACAAGTTAAAAATAAAATATTTGATGTTCTGTTTAGAAAGCCGTGAATAAGAGCATAGCACAGCAAGACTTCTCAGCTAAGATATTTAACAGGCCAAGTGTGGTTCAAATGAACATTTGGCCCAGATCTTTACATTCTCTCTTTACACTGGCAATGGTGGAAATCAGAAAACTCGTTTCTACAGATTCAACATGTCAAGCACCCAGCAACTGAATGTCAAATCTGGTGCCAAAGACTGTCAGGTGTGCGTGTTCACTTTAGAGAACAAAAATTTCTTATTACCACATTTGTCTATTAAGAAAGCTCATTGAAGCTGGTCCACATCTATAATCCTAGCACTTTGGGAGGTTGAGGTGGGAGAATCACTTGAGGTCAGGAGTTCAAGACCACCCCTAGCAATGTAGTAAGACCCCATTTCTACATTGAAAAAAATAAAATTTACAAATCAGCTGGGCATGGTGGCTCAAGCATAGGTGTGGTCTTAGCTACTTTGGAGACTGAGTTAAGTGGGAGGACCACTTGAGCCCAGTAGTTCAAGGGCTGCAGTGAGCTAAGAATACTATGAATGCATCACTGCACTCCAGCTTGGGCAACAGAACAAAACGACATCTCAAAAAAATAAAAATAAATAAATAAATAAAGAAAGCTCACTGACCTTCTGAAAGTGTAGGTTTTCTCTCTTTGATAGTCTTATGATCTAATTCACTGAGATTACTTCAATCACCATGTGCTATTCCAGCTTGGAATTTTACATTCCTCTAATGTAGTTCCCACACTGCCGCCATGGAAGTTTTTCAAAAACACAAGTTTATTTTATTGCCAGTTTCAGACAATTCAATGTCGCCATGGGAGAAAGCCTACACTCTTTAGCCAATCCTATGAATGTGGACATGATTATGTGTTTGTGTATGTGTGTGTGTGTGCAGATGTTTGCCTTGGTGTTTCTGTGTGTACAGTCAGGTTCATATACATCTTCCACTTCCCTCTCAAACTACTTTGTACTCATGCAAAACTACTTGTAGTTTTCAGAAAGTGCCACACTGATTTATCCTTTTTTTTTTTTGCCTGGGACAGCATAACTCCCACTTTTGAAATGCCTGTCCCTATTTCACCACCAATATCCTAGAAAGCAGGCTAGATTATTTTATTCACTTCTCAAAATTTCTGGCAAAAGTCTCTTATAAGGGTATTAAGGCTTGGTGCGGTGACTCACACACGTAATCCCAGCACTTTGGGAGGCCAAGGCAGGCAGATCATCTGAGGTCAGGAGTTCGAGACCATCCTGGCTAACATGGTGAAGGCTCGTTTCTACTAAAAACACAAAAAATTATCTGGGTGTGGTGGTGCTCTCCTGTAATTCCAACTACTAGGGAGACTGAGGCAGGAGAATCGCTTGAACCTGGGAGACGGAGGTTTCACTGAGCCAAGATTGTGCCATTGCAGTTCAGTTTAGGCAGCAAGAGCTAAACTTTGTCTCAAAAAAAAAAAAAAAAAAAAAAAAAAAAAAGAGTGTTAAACACCTTCGTTTGACAATACAAAATTATTCAAACAATCCCTTGTGACTTTGTTGGAGTTTGTAAAGATTTCTAGCACTTTATTGCACTTACTTATTTTTACCTAGCTCTCTCTACAAAACTAATGACTCCCAGCAGTTGGAGGTATGTAGAATTACTTATGTTAGTGGGAGATGATAGAGTTGGGGGGCAAGCATCAAACTGAGGGGTTTAATTTTCTTTACAAGTTGATGTGTGCCCTAGATAGAGATCAACTTGAGCCAAGGATAGGGTCTCTTTATAACCACTTCTCAGAAAGGTACCTGGTAGACATAATGCATACAAAAAATACACAAATGCATAGATGGTTTTTCAAAAGGTTACAAAGAGATCTTCATTGTGTGCAAACATTTTTTTTCTTCTTTTGCTAAAATTTTATGTTTTGAAAAGGAAACTACTCTATTAATTTGCATGAATATTTCAGAGCATGTATAGTTATAGATATATACTTCTAGCTCTATCTGAATATATATGTTTGTTTATATGATGTGTATTTGTGAATCCAGTAAATTCTGAAAGGATGGAGACATGCCATCCTTTCTGTCATGCATGATAAACATCTTTACCTCTCCCAGCTTTTATGAGAACTCTTAAGTGGGTGCTCAATAAATGTTGATTAAACAAATGTATTTTTTGATATGTAGTCGAATGGTAAATAATTCCTGTTTTAAAAGCTGCCTCTGGTTTTCTCAGGTGCTACAGTGTAAAGCAGTTGTGCTCCAGTGCCCCTGTGACCAGCTTGTCTGAGTGCAGTGAAACAAAACACTCCCACACACAATTACCTGAAATAAGTTCATTACTTCCAGATAGGCAGCAAGGGACAAGAGAGCCTAGGATGTATTGCTATCCAGGAGTCCAAGGCTCAGGAAAGCTGTTTGGGGTGGACGGAGATTCATCTGCATATGTCCCATTTGCACAGCTGCTGAGGGACCCTGGAAAGTAGCCCACTTTGGGTTTTATACCTTGGGGTCACATGATGCACTGGGCTGAAGTGTTAAAGTGCATCGTGTTTCTAAAAGGGACTAGATTAGAGCCCAAGGTGTTCGGCCAGTCTCTCCCTATTTGAGAACGTTGCATTCCCAGCACATTCTACAGTTATTCTTAGGAACAAGCAAGGAAGGGAATTGGTAAAAGGCCACACAGAGAACTATTCTACATCTAGGAATAGAGGTAAAATTCATCTTTGGAAAAGACCTCTTCATTATTAAGTAATCAAAACCAGAGCAGCATATACACACACAAACACATACTCAAATGTGTCTTTTAGGTAGCCAAACATACAACCCAGAGTCCAGGTTTTATAGTCTAGAGAGAAAAAGGTTGATAACAGAAGTGCTAAATTGCTCTTCACATAAATGTAAAATGATTGCTTGTCTGTCTCACTATCCAAAATGAGCTCATCTTTTACCTGAGTTTTGCTTTTCTTTATCTGAGATAATATAATTATGCTCATCTGAGCACAATTTTTGGCACTTGTCACCTACTCACTAAATCCCAGGTGATGAACTAAATGCATTGATCTGAACTGTTACAGTGCTCAACAAACAGCAATAGCAATCATTTACACATCTAAAAACTGTTTGTTTGCGTTAAAATATGCAAATAAAATGATTACAAAATGTACAAAACATTACGATATATAAAACAAGAATTTAAACAATCATAGAAAGTGTGTACTTCAAACCAAATGGTTATATTTATATCTTAATTGACATTTCTTGGAAAGGCACCTGCCTGGCAGTAACTTCCTGTCATTTAGGAAACTATTTGTCAAACACAATTCTAAATAGTTTTTAAAGATCATCATGCCATTAATTAATAAGGGGGTAAATCACCATTACTCTTATTTTACCAATAATGACATTTAGACTCACAGTTTAAGAAACTATTGTAAGGCCCGACATGGTGGCTCATCCCTGTAATCCTAGCACTTTGGGAGGCCGAGGTGGGAGGATCACTTGAGGTCAGGAGTTTGAGACCAGCCTGGCCAACATGGTGAAACCCCATCTCTACTAAATACAACAATTAGCCAGGCCGAGAATTGCGCCATATGCCTGAAGTCCTAGCTATTCAGGAGGCTGAGGCAGGAGAATCACTTGAACCCCAGAGGCGGAGGTGGCAGTGAGCTGAGATTTCGCTGCTTGACTCCAGCCCGGGTGACAGAGGAAGACTCTGTCTCAAAAAA
>NW_016808114.1:734071-749404 GCF_001698545.2 Rhinopithecus bieti
AAAAAAAAAAGGTATTGCAAGATGGCCCCCTGGGAAATTTGCCTGATTTCACCTTTGTCTTTCTTCTAGGATAGTAATATCTTTCAGTGCTTCGTTGAAAATAAAAACACAAATTTAGGGTTAGAGAATGAAGATGTTCTCTCCTGCCATGCCTGTTCTAATTTCCATGCAAAGAGACATAAAGCAGTGGCTAGGATTTTTAAGCCATTTGCATACATTTAATTTTTGTGTCCATGACTGAATATTTGTATTTAACTTTGAATAAGAAAAAAGCCACAATTATACTTTATATGTATTTTATCTTTCTAGAGTGTCATTGTTTCTACATAATAAACTATGAAGGAGATGTTTCAGAAATTTTGATCGATATTCTCTTTCCAGTTAGTGATGTCTCAACAGATGTTTTCAAAATGATAAACTGGCTTCATCAACCTCATTAACATTGGTATTTGAGAAATTACTTGCTGGTAATATACTGAAGGCTAGAGCACAGTTAATTGCTATATTGTACAAAATTGCTAAGTACTACACAAATTCTCTCAGCTTTAGAAAAATAGTGAGCAGTACACCCACAACTCTGTACAGGCATTTTTGAAAGCAAAATTTGGTATTTAATATAAAGAATGTGATATTTTCTCAAATACATTTTAAGTTCTCTCTCATTGTCATAGGGAAGTTTCTCAGTTATTTTGAAAAGGCATATGACATATTTTGTCTTATCCATTCATATACTTAAATTCTAAGAGTTACAAATTAACCTAGAAACTTAGCTTGGCTGGTTGAAATTGGAATCCTGTGGTATGTCTTAATGAATGACAATAGTAATTTTCAAAAGAGCTTAATCACTTATTAAGCATATTAATGTTAAGGGTTTTTACATCTTTTTTAATCAATACAACCTTGTAAGCAAGCTAATGTTATCTTCTAGAAAATGTGCTATCTTTGATTGGACAGTGTTTCTACTCAATGATATTATATATGACTGTGTCATCTCTATGTATTACTGCATCCCATTGACTCATTCTCTGATTCACTCATAGAAAAATATTTTTGAGTGCCTACTATGGACCAGGTACCATTCTGGGTTTGGGAAGTAGAGTAGGGAGGAAAACAAAGTCTCCACCCTGGAGCCTACATGCCTTCTTTGATAATAATTTGATTAGAAACCAATTATATTTTATCACTGGCCTTGATCAGTTATTTTTATCCTATAGCTGTTTTTCGTAGAATTAAACAAACCTCAGCAGACATCCTTGTTATTTCAATTATGTTAAATTACACTTTGTCTTAGGACAGAAACCAAAGCAAATGAGCTACAAAAGGGCCTATTTGCCTCTCAATCCACGTAGAACTGTTGTAGGACATACATTTCATGTATCTGTAGCTTCAGTATCTAAATATTTTGGACCAGGACTGCTCTGGTAGTAAGTATTGAGTCAATAGTTTTCCAAGTAGGATGCTACAACAGAAGGCTTTTTCATGGTCTGCTCTTAAGCAATCAAATATAAAAGCAAATAGATAAGCTAGAAACTTCTGCTGCACACTGAATGAAGCGCAACTGATTTAAACACCTACATGTGTGTCATTTTTTGTTTGTGTGTTTGTTTGCTTCAATTATCTAACTAAAAGAGAAGATTTGCCCTGAATAATCCTGATGATAGAATTGGTTATATCTTTAGTTCATGTAATCTAGATCAATGGTTCTTAACTGGAGATGTTTTGGTCCCTGGAGATACTAAGCAATGTCTGGAGACGTTTTTGGTTGTCACAACGTCGGGGGATGCTCCTGGAATCCAGTGGGTAGGTGTCACAAATGCTGTCAAATACTCTAAAATTTATAGAACAACCTCTCACAATGAAAAATTATCTGGCCCAAAATGTCAGTAGCACTGAGGTTGAGAGAGACACAGTGTAAAAACCTAGATAGAGTTTGAAGTGAAACTTGAAATTTTCATTACCGACGAAAGGTCATTCGTTTTTTGGAGGGCATTGCCAGATTGAGACAACAAAAATATAGGGTATAAAATTAAATTTCAATTTCATATAAATAACTTTTATTTTCCTTTCTTTTCTTCCTCATTTTTAGTATAAATGTTTTACATGAACAATTGGGACATACTCATACTAAAAATGTATTTATGTTTTTTCTGAAATTCAAATTTAACTAAGTATCTTGCATTTTATATTGAATTTCTCTTTGTGGGGCATTTAATATCTACAAACCTTGTGCTATTTGTTTATCAATGTAGCACTGAACATTTTCCCACATCTCTTTCATCAGAACACAGTTTTAATTTATATTCCTTTCACTGCCATAGTGCTTTGTCTGAATATTTGTTATAATATTTATGCAAATATGCTTTATATTATTAGCAATTTATAATAACTTGCCACTACCAACTTACAAGTCCATGTGATATGGAAGAAGAGGAGATAGCAGTGGGAAAACATGTACTGTCTACTTTTAAATTTATCATCATACCTTAAACGTCTAAATTGAACATCCTAGGCTATCAATATCAATATTTTTGACTTAAACAAAATATCTGAAAGTCAGTTGAATACTTCTTTTTGAAAAAATACACTCATTTTAAATATTTTTAGATCCATTTTAAACTCATTTTAAAACTATGACAAATTCTATCATAGGAATGATTTCAAGAAATCCTGTATATGGTAGACGGCAAAAGAGCAAAGTTTAATCCATGTCACTTCATTTGTGACCTTGACAAAGTTACTTTGGGAGTACAAAACATTGACATAACATTCAGCATATATATTAAAAATGTAATATATATTTAAACATACATAATATATATAATGTAGAAGCATATGTATGATATATAAAAGCATATATACATGTACACAAATATATTTGTACACAACGATACAGACCTTGTCCTGTTTGCTTATCAATGTAGCACTAAACAAACCTGGTCACATGTATCTGCCTCACAAAATCTCAATATGGCCTGAGGAATAGTTTTGAATCAAAAACAATTAGTGAAAGGAAGCAGGAAGCTGGCTGACTGGAATTAGAAAAATAACCAGTAAATTAAAATCTAAAAAATTTTTCAGGGCAATGTAACATCTAAAATATTCAGATAACTTTTATTGGAATCAACTCATAGTTCCAGCAATTGTGATGAATTCCATTTTAAATGAGTTTATGAAAGGTTCTGATATGCATATTTTACCAATTTTACATGATTATGATGAGTAATATGACAGTGGAATAATACCTCTCTGAATTTTTTTATACAAAAATAAGATAGATGATGAGTATTAGGTGAAACATCAACACCACATTAGATTCCTAGAGGAGGTGATTCTAGGATTTGTTCTAAGAAACAAGTTAATCTGCACTGTGGGAGGAATGAGCTTTACTGCCTGTTGCGGTAAGACCACCTTTCCTCCCTTCAGGACCTAAACAGGATTCGTCAGGCATCTTGGAGTGTTGTGTCCAGATGATGGTCCTATACTAAGCCCCTCTTAGGATATTGCCCTGAGGGGACCCACTTGGTCCATGTTAGTGCTCACTCCCCAGCGGCCCACCAGCATCCATGTTAGTTACATGGTATGTATCCCAGCCCCCTTGCCTTAGTAGGACCACTAGGAAGGGCCATTTCAGCTTAGAGCCCCTGAACAGTCAGCAAAGTTGTCCTTTGCATCTGCATCAATTTTCAACACCTTCCTCTATTCATTCTTACTTCTTTTACTTCCACATAGCATTGACCCCAAGGAACTTAGGCTTCTGCTTGCCAATATCCATCTCAGAATTTGCTTCCTTGTCAACAAAATTAGGGGCAGATGGGTTGTTCGTTTGTTGCCAAGGGCCCCAAATAGTGAAATATAGAAATTTGTATAGGTTTTAACATTTGCATTTCAGAGAATGGGACATTTCTCTTTTTTTGTGTTGGGCTAGAAAATAGATGTGGGCAGAGTTTTGTCCTTTCTATGTAGAAAACAATACAGTATTTTAAACTTCATTTGATCTTTCATTGAATCAAGCCATTGTTCTGTGCATTAGCTACATGTTTGTAGTTCATGACTACACTGTACTACACTGTTCAATCTATGTTGTACATGACTAGGTACTGTGTAAAATCTAATGATGAACTAAATAATAATTGAGGGGGAAATATCATGTTATGTTAATTTCATTAATTTTATTTGTAATAGATATTGTGTAATATAGTTAACAAGGTGTTTTTATGTGTTTTTTTTTTTTTTTTTTCATTTTATTCTCATGTAGTCATGGGAGCTGGCATGCATTACTATTCTCCCTCAAGAGGAATAAACTGAGATTTGGTAAGACTGATTATCTTGCCCTAAATCACCCCAGGTAAAAATTACTGGATCCCTTTTCTTTCTAATGTATTTATTTAATTCCTCTGTTACTATGTTAGTCTGCTTTCACACTGCTAATAAAGACATACCAAAAACTGGGCAATTTACAAAAGAAAGAGGTTTAATTAGACTCACAGTTCCACATCCCTGGGGAAGTCTCACAATCATGGTAAAAGGCAAGGAGGAGCAAGTCACGTCTTACATGGATGGCAGCAGCCAAAGAGAGAGTGAGGAAGATACAAAAGCGGAAACCCCTGATAAAACCACCAGATCTCATGACACTTAATCACTACCATGAGATGAGTATGGGGGAAAGTGCCCACATGATTAAGTTATCTCCTGCCAGGTCCCACAATGCATGGGAATTATGGGAGTACAATTCAGGAAGAGATTTGGTTGGAGACACAGAGACAAACCATATCATTCCACCCCTGGCCCATGCCGAATTTCATGTCCTCACATTTCAAAATCAACCATGCCTTCCCAATAGTCTGCCAAAGTCTTAACTCATATCAGCATTAACCCAAAAGTCCACAGTCCAATATCTCATCTGAGACAAGGCAAGTGCCTTCTGCCTATGAGCCTGTAAAATCAAAAGCAAGCTAGTTATTTCCTAGATACAGTGGGGTACAGACATTGTGCAAATATAACCATTCTAAATGGGCAAATTGGCCAAAACAAAGGGGCTACAGGGCCCATGTAAGTCTGAAATCCAGCGGGACAGTCAAATCTTAAAGCTCCAAAACCATCTCCATCAACTCCATGTCTCACATCCAGGTCACACTGATGCAAGAGATGGGTCTCCATGCTCTTGGGCAGCTCCACCCCTGTGGCTTTGCAAGGTCCAGCCTCCTTCCCAGCTGCTTTCAATAGGCTGGCATTGAGTGTCTGCGATGGAATTTTCCAGGTGCTTGGTGCAAGCTGTCAGTGGATCTGCCATTCTGGGGTCTGGAGTGCAATGACCTTCTTCTCACAGCTCCACTAGGCACTACCCCAGTAGGGACTCTGTGTGTGGGCTCTGACCCCGCATTTCCCTTCCACACTGCCCTAGCAGAGGTTCTCCTTGAGAGCCCCGCCCCTGCAGCAAACTTCTGCCTGGGCATGCAGGCATTTCCATACATCTTCTGAAATCTAGGCAGAGGTTCCCAAACCTCAGTCTTGACTTCTGTGCACCTGCAATCTCAACACCATGTGGAAGCTGCACCATCTGAAGCCATGGCCCGAGCTCTACATTGGTCCCTCTACATTGGAGAGGCTGGGATGCAGGTCACCAAGTCCCTAGGCTGCACACAGCTCAGGGATCCTGGGACCAGCCCACAAAACCACCTTTCCCCCTAGGTCTCCAGGCCTGTTATGTGAGGGGCTGCTCTGACATGGTCTGGAGACATTTTTCCCATTGCCTTGGTGATTAAAATTTGGCTCCCCATTACTTTTGCAAATTACTGCAGTCAGTTTGAATTTCTCCCCAGAAAATGGGATTTTCTTTTCTATCTCATTGTCAGGCTGCAAATTTTTCAAACTTCTATGCTGTTTTCCTTTTAAACCTGAATGCTTTTAGCAGCACCCAAGTCACATCTTGAATGCTTTGCTACTTAGAAATTTCTTCCGCTGGATACCCTAAATCATCTCTCTCGAGTTCAAAGTTTCCAAATATCTAGGGCAGGGGCAACATGTTAACAGTCTCTTTGTTAAAGTATAATAAGAGTCACCTTTGCTCCAGTTCCCAACAAGTTCCTCATCTCCATCTGAGACCACCTCAGGCTGGAACTTATTGTCTATATTGCTATCAGCATTTTGGGCAAAGCCATTCAACAAGTCTCTAGGAAGTTCCAAACTTTCCCACATTTTCCTGTCTTGTGAGCCCTCCAAATTGTTCCAAGCTTTGCCTGTTACTCAGTTTCAAAGTTGCTCCCACATTTTCAGGTATTTTCTCAGCAGTGCCCCATTCTCCTGATACTAATTTACTGTATTAGTTCATTTTCATGCTGCTGTTAAAGATATACCAGGGACTGGGCAATTCACAAAATAAAGAGGTTTAACTGGATTCACAGTTCCACATGGCTGAGAAAGCTTCACAATCATGGTGGAAGACAAGGAGGAGCAAATCACATCTTACAGGGATGGCAGCAGGCAAAGTGAGAGTGAGAAAGAAGCAAACGTGGAAATCCCCAATAAAACCATCATCAGGTCTCATGAGACTTATTTACTACCACAAGAACAGTATGGGGGAACCTGCCTACATGATTAAATTATCTTTTGCCTGGTTGTTCCCACAACACATTGGAAATATGGGAGTATAATTCAAGATGAGATTTGGGTGGGAACACAGAGCTAAACCATATCAGTTACCCAAGCTGGAGTGCAGTAGTACAATCATAGCTCACTACAGCCTCAAACTCCTGGGCTCAAGCAATCCTCCTGCCTCAGTCTACTGAGTAGCTAGGATTCCAGGGGCATCTTAATTTAAAAACATTTTCTTTTGTAGTTATGGGATCTTGCTATTTTTCCCAGTCTTGTCTCATGCTCTTGGCATCAAGTCATCCTGCCTTGGCCTTTCAAAGGTCTGAGATTACAGGTGTGAGCCACCATGCTTAGCCTCTTTCTACTTTAAACCCACTGGAGACCAGGCCACATCAGCACTGAATCAGCTAGTAGCCCTGGGACTATAGAGCAGAATCTGCTACTGGACCCTGGAAGTACTTTTGTTCTGGGAGCGATGAAGACAGGATATCTGTGGGGTGAAAGGAGAAAAGCAAATAAGATGACTTTGAGTAGATTTAATTCTATGGGTAAATTCACCATGTAGAATGTTATAAACTTGTGTAGAGCTGCTGGGATCTGAAAATCAGTGCCCAGGCATGTAAGTCAAGATTATGGGAAAATTTGAAGTGCAAAATGGTATGTAACCAGAGATCCTCCATGGGCCTAATACACAGTAGGCCTCAGTAACTATATGTAGAGATAATTACTGAATAAATCTATAGGGAATGTATAAGTCCACTTTGATCTGGTAACCTTATAAGACAATGGATCCTTTACTGTCTGGAAGAAGTCAGTCTTGTGGGTACCCTGGATTATTACACAATAAAGTCTTTGGGATTAATGACTTGAGCCCAGGCCTCCTGGTAATGTCTCTTTCCTGAGTTTCAAATGTACAGGGGTTATGGTGCCGTGAGTTGGGTGGTAAGGAACTGCCTTTGCACTTGGTTCACTTAATTTGCAGAATTAGGGGTTGTTTTGGGGGAGGGCATTTAGTGTCCATGTGTCTAATATCTTGCCTGAAAACAGACCCTCTCCCTCCTGGAATACAGCCACTCATTTACATATGGTTTGGTCATGCCATCATTTGCATACCATAGAATTCCAGAGAATTATAAGTATTGGTAAACTTACTGATAAATAGTTCTAATTTGCTCTGATTAAACTATAATATCCTTGAAAACAAGAAAGTTACTTAAATGTGCTACGTTTTTAGCATGGTTCATAAATCTCTTTAAAAAGACCTAGTGAAGACAGAGTTAGGTCATGATAAAATGTAAGAATTCAGCTGGTAGACACCAACAGAATAAGTGTTCACAGTGGCCAAATGCATAGGTAGCTTAGGTCTATCCAAAACATGGTCTGAAAAATAATCTTACTAGAGATCATGCACATGGTAAAGATTTGAAAGAGGGAAAATGCAATTAGAAAATATATGAACAGATCATATAGGGGTTTAATTGTAAGAAGGTCAAGGTGGTTGGACAACAAATAACCATAACAGTTACTTGGGAGAGAAGTCACCTGATACAGTGGAGCTTTAGAAAAAAAATACTGATTTCGCAATAAAGTAAGAATTGGGATACAGCAGCACAGAACATCTGAATACTATGAAAAGTATTTGTTATTTGTGTAGAGAGCGTATTATAAAATATAAAAGACACAAAAATTCTTCCTGTTCTTTTAGTATTACATTTTAATTTCCACACCATTCTTTTGAAAACTACATTCCAGTTCTAGAAACTTGACAGAAATTTTACAAAGTATAAAAAATCTTCATAAAATAGAATATACCTCTGATTAATCTCCAAAGATTAATCTCCAAAGATCTATCTCCAAAGATAGATCATTAGAAGGCCTGAAATATAGTTATCTAAGGTCTTAAATACTTCCAAGTCTTCTAAATTATCAAATATGAGGTTACATAGTAATCTCTGATTTATGTTAGATTTTCAAAAGATGTATTTTGCCTCATGGTTAGGACAAGATAAATGACTACCTATTTTACAATGGTGTCTATTAAAATTAAGCTTCAATAATGTCAGACAAAAGTTTCCTTTCATTTATAGCACAAAAGCAGCGTATTTGAGATAAATTTTCCCAGTTTCTGCTTCAAGTCTATGACAACTGTTTATATTGGTTAGCATTATATTTTGTTGCACAATTCAGTGTTATCAATTTATACCATATGTATATAATTTGATTTTTTTTTCCAATGGACATTCCTACTTATTTGCTGTGACTACCTTAACACACATCTATCTATAACTGTTGATCAACACGTTTTTCTCAAGGTTTGAAGTATGCTCATTGTTGAACGTACTCTATACAATTTTACTCTTAGATGTAGTGATGAATTGTCTGAGTATAATCTCAAATCTCTGAATTTTCTATTTCAGTATGGTAATTCTAGAATGTCCTATACATCCTCTGCCCTGTAGTTTTCTATTTACATTGACTTCCCTTCAGTGCCATCAACTAAGACACCTTCCCACATCACTTTAATCAGAACACATTTTTCATTTACATCCTTTTCACTCCCATAGTGCTTTGTCTGAATATTTATCACAATATTTATGCAAATATGCTTTACATTATTAGCAATTTATAATAACTTGCCACCAGCATTAACTTACAAGTCCCTGTGATATGGAGGGAGGAGAGGAGATAGCAGTGAGAAAACATGTACTGTTAATTTTTAAATTCATCATCATGCCTTAAACTTCTGACTTGAACATCCTAGGCTATCAATATCAGTGTTTCTTGAATTAAACCAAATATCTGAAAGTCAGTTTTAGTAATTTTGTTTTGAAAGAATACACTCATTTTAAATCTATTTTAAATTGATTTTAAACCTAGGACAAATTATATAATAGGAATGATTGCAAGAAATACTGCATATGCTAGACAGAAAAAGAGCAAAGTTTAATCCATGTCTCTTCTTTTGTGACCTTGGCAAAGTTACTTTGGAAGCACAAAATATTGACACAAGATCCAGCATATAACTCCGTCTCAAATATATATATTTTAAAGATAGAGCATATTATTTGTATGTTTCATTTTGGTAACTATATGAAGTTTACCAGTGTCTACCTATTGGTATTAGTTTTGTCATTTAAAAACTTAGAAAATAATAATATCTACTTTTGTTTCTTACAGTGTCAATGTGAGCATCAAGTAAGACAAAATGGGTAGAGCTACATGGTGTTATACAAACTGACATCATTGTTAGCATTATTTTCTATTTCATTATATATATGTAGGATTAATAAATACTCTCTCCTTTTGCCTCATGTACATGTTGAGGAGATTAATCAATGGCTGCGTTAGAGTGTTTTATAGTTGGCATATTATGTGTGATATGGTTTGGATGTTTATCTCCTCCAAATCTCATGTTGAAATGTGATTCCCAGTGCTGGAAATGGGGCCTGGTGGGAGGTAATTGGATCATGGGGGCAGATTCCTCATGAATGGCTTAGCACCATTCCCTTGATGACAAGTGAGTTCTCAGTTCATGTGAGATCTGGTTGTTGAAGAGTTTGGGACCTTCCCCCTCGCTCTCTTGCTCCCTCTCTCACCATGTGACCTGCTTGCTCTTGCTTTGCCTTCTGCCATGCATAAGAGGTCCTTGAGACCTCACCAGATACCAAGCAGATGCCAGTGCCAGGCTTTTACAGATTGCAGAATCATGTGCCAATTAAATCCCTTTGTTGATAAATTACCCATCCTCAGATATTTCTTTATAGTGATGCAATGGAATAGCGCAATGAGTTTATGTGTATTATCTCAATTCTCATGTTAGACTTCATGACTGACTTTAAACACTACTATGAAATAGGCTTAAAAATAAAATTTTAAATCTGTACTCTACCATTTTTTTCCCCTCTTCTCCTTCCCCTCCTCCTCCTCCTCCTCCTTCTCTTCCTCCTCCTCCTCCTCCTTCTCCTTCTCCTCCTTCTTCTTCTTCGTTGTTGTTATAGGGTCTCACTCTGTCACCCAGACTGGAGTGCAGTGGTCATGATTATGACTCACTGCAGCCTCAAACTCCTGGGCTCAAGCAATCCTCCCATGGAACTGAGACCACAGGTGTGTACCACCACATGCAGTTAATTAACTTATGTGTTTACTTTTCGTAGAGACGAGGTCTCAATACATTGCGAGGGTTGTTCTTAAACTCCTGGGCTCAAGTGGTCCTCCTGCCTCAGCTTCCTAAAGTGCTGAAATTACAGATGTGACCCATGGGGCCCAGCCCTGTGTTTCTTTTTGCTTGTTTGTTTTCCTTTTGCCCTAACATTTTCACTTATTTTGTTTTGTTTTTCTTCATGAGCCTTAAACATGGTATAAATATACAGACACACAGACATACACATATTAAAATCTCTCTTAAACCTTTATTTGTAATTTCAACTCAGTATTTGACATTACCTCAAAGGTGTCCCAACTCTTTATCTAAATAGATCAAACAAACATATTATTTCAGTATCACAACTGTCCACTCTCTTTTCTATCTTCATTTCTGTTAATTACACAAACATGACCCTGGATATTTTTAACATTTCAAAGCAATTCCTGACACCAACTTCATATTTTACCTCATACTGTAGAAGCTGAACAAATTACATAGATTTTTCCTCCATGAGACATCATGTATTTATTTATTCTTTCAGCAATATTTCCATCCATGCATAATTTATACAACTGGAATTAGCAATGCTTCAGTCGTCTTCTAGAAAGGCTCTATTTCTCCTTTCTGTTAACATTTTGAACTATCCTAACCTAAAAAGAAATTTAGTTTTCTAAAACATAATTCTGCACATTCACACTGTGATTAAAAATTTAGTAATTTTGTTACTTTTCAGTCAATATGAAAGCTTTACATTGGCAATGTATGGTTCGTAACAAGTCAACTGACCTGACCTGATTTATTTTCCAGGGCATCTGTGTATATGATCTGTGTTCAAACAAATCTAGATTATCTGCTGTTTCCTGAATCTGCTTGTGAGTCTATGGTCATAATAGTTTCTCCCTAGTTTCAGTACCACCACCCATCTTCATCCATCAAGGCTTATCTCAAATGTCATCTCTTTAAGGATCACCTTTGGGCTTCCCTTAACTCAATGCTATCTTTCTTCCTAGAAAGCCCCATACATCTTGATTTTCATGTTTCTCCCTGAATTTATCATAATCTAGCTTTTCAAACTGAAAGTCAGAGAGCTGAGCATTTTCTCTTAGCTGCTTTGGAAATTGTCTTGTAGGACCAGGGACAGTAATAAATAATATAGACATGAAGTCTAAAACTCAAGCTGGAATCAGAGCCAGTATACTCTTATTGGTTACATAGCGTGTTTTCACATGATATTTATTTTGAAGATAGTGTTTCACAAATTAAAATTTTAAGGAATAAAGACCCCTTTAATTAGAGCTGTTTTGTGTATTTATGTAGCATGAATTCATTACACTGAAGTTTCTTAGGAGCAGAGGTTGTATGGTGTGCTTAGGAGCAGAGGTTGTATGGTGTGCTTAGGAGCAGAGGTTGTATGGTGTGCTTAGGAGCAGAGGTTGTATGGTGTGCTTAGGAGCAGAGGTTGTATGGCATCTAACACAGTTTTCCAGTAGTAAAATAGTGCAGTGCTAGATTGACCTGGTGATTTTTCAGTGTGTATGCCTAGCAGAAAAGACATATTTCTGAACATGGATCATGATCTATCTGTGAGAGCTGAGTTGAATCAAAAGAACAGTGTTATTCACAGGGAAGAAGTTCAACATAGTAGTGATTCAGAACCTGACGCTTGTTGTAAGTCCTGTCTCTGCCATTTAAAGGCAAAGTGTTCATAAAATTTTCACATTATCTCTCTGTGTCTTCATTTCCTCATATGAAAAACAAGAGATAGTAATAAAAATGTCTATTTCACATAATAGGGTTAGTGCATATGGAGTTAAAATATGTAAAGCCCTCAGAACAATGTCTTGTACATATTTTTTTTTAAAGTTATTTTCATTAGTATTTTATTCGTGTATGTGTCTCAGTTCATTTTGCATTGCTATAAATGAGACAAGATGTTTTATAAACAAAAAAGGCTTATATGGCTTATATTCTCCTGGCTGAAAAATTGGTATCTGATGAAGACCTCAGGCTGCTTTCACTCAAGGTGGAAGGTGAACAGGAGCAGGTGTGTGCAGTGATCGCATAGCAAGAGAGAAAGCAAAAGTGGGAAGAGGTGCCTTACTATTTTCAGCAAGCAGCTCTTTTGAGAACTAATAGAGGAAAAATGCACTTATTACCATGAGGATGGCACCAAGCCATTCCTGAAGGATCTGGACCCATGACTCAAACATTAGGCCCTGTCTGCAACATTGGAGATCAAGTTTCAATGTGAGATTTGGAAGGAAAAATATCTAAAGTATAGAAGTATGCATGTGTCATCGCTGGCCACCCAGCATCTGCGTCTCCTTTCTACGTTTAAAAAATTCTCACTTGATAAAGGACCAAAAGTTGTCCGTTATGCACAAAAAAAGAATGTGTGAATACAAAGTCATTTGCTCTGTTGTATTAGAAGAGAGCAAATGGCTTTGTATTCACAAATTCTGGTAGGGCAGGCATGTAATATAAGCTTCACCAATTAAATAAGCATTTTTAGTATTTTGATGTAAAAGTTAATGATGCAAACAAAGTAGATTTGAGAATCTCTTTGGGTGGGGGTAGCAATGACAGAAGTCCTTGTATGTAACATCTAAGGCAAACTAGTAGTAGCAGAGCAGATTGTAGCGTCCAGGCATTCATGCTTCTGCTGTTATGAATTCCTCCCAGTTGTGACTCCAGTTTCTTCCTGATCCTTTTCAGAGCCTGTTTCTCTGGTCATCACAGTGATAATGTGAAACACCAAATATCTGTTTTACAAATCACAGCTTCATTGAGATGTAAATCGTATACTATGCAATTCATAGTTACACAATTATCACATCAAGTTTATAATATTTTTATCACTCCAAATAGCAACACTACACCCATTAGCAGTCACCCCCTATTTTCCCCAATGCTTCCACCCCCAGCCCTAGGCAAGCACTCATCTACCGTCTGTTACTATACATTTGCCTATTCTGGCTATTTCACATAAATGGAAGCATATCATATGTGATATTTTGTGATTGGCATCTATCACTTAGCATATAATATTTTCAAAGTTCATTCCTGTTGTTACATATATCAATACTTCATCCTTTTTAATTGTAAAATAATATTCCATTGCATGTTTATACTTTTCTCCTATTCATTAGTAGTTAACATTTGGGTTACTTCCACTTTCGAGAGGTAATCTTGGAGACCAGTCTTTGAAGTTTGTTCTGACTCCAGGAGGGTTGTTCTCAGCTGCCTCTTTCCCTGCTTTTCTCTGGTGAATTAGTTGGCCTACAGTTTAGTTTGTTGAACTAATAGAACTACCAACCTCCTCTTAATCACTTATCAGCAAGTCTCCACTGTTTTTATACCACCGATATATCTGAACTTCCTTTACTGTGTTCCAAATGAAGTCAGTTCCTTTGGAGAGAGCTTCAAAACTCTCTATATAGCTTGCCTCTCTGCCTGGGTAAAATCTCTGAACCACTGTTACAGAGCTAGGAGCAGGGACAGTGACCCACTTTCTCAGATGACATTCTGCTTTACAAGCAGGGTGCTCAGAGTGGATGGTGGTCTAATTTTCTCTGCTTGCCTCCTCCAGCATAGATACTCCACCCTAGAAGTGAGCTGGCTGAGGGCACTGGAGGCTCCAGTATTCTAGTCCTGGCTGTGTCTATGACAGATTCTACCCTACAAATGGGGACTTACAGAAGATGGGAGCCTCAGCCTCTCCAAGATGCTAACCTAGAATACAACTTCTGCCATAGAGATAAGATGATGAGAAGTGCTGGTTGACTGTGGCCCTTAAATAAACATGACAGTTCTTGATTGGGAGCTGGGATTAGAGAAAGCCCTATCTTGGTAGACATACTCAGAGTGGTACTTTCAGTCATGCCAAGCTGTGACTAGATGAGGGTTCAGCAGAGGTTGAGAAAGTCAGTGGGTTTGAGGGTAGCTCAATTCCTACGGTTTCTTGGTGTTTTTCACTGAGGTTTAGTTTCTCATTTTTTGTTTGTCTTTAGGACCACTTGCACAAATCTTAAATGTTATTTTTTAACATAATTTCACCACTTGTGGTTGTTTTGCTGAGAAGGAGCAATTTTGCAGATCTCCTCACATTGCCATTTGAAATAGCACCACTCAGCCATGGGTGGTGGCTCATGCCTGTAATCCCAGCACTTTGGGGGGCCAAGGCAGGTGAATCACCTGAGGTCAGGAGTTTGAGACCAGCCTGGGCAACATGGTGGAACCTCGTCTGTACTAAAAATACAAAAATTAACTGGGCATGGTGGCATGTGCCTGTACTCCCAGCTACTTGGGAGGCTGAAGCGGGAGAATCTCTTGAACCCAAGAGGTGGAAGTTGCAGTGAGCTGAGATAGGCCACTGCCCTCCAGCCTGGGTGACAGAGCGACACCTTGTCTCAACAACAATAGAAGAAAGGAAGGAAGGAAGAAAAGAAGGAAGGAAGGAAGGAAGGAAGGAAGGAAGGAAGGAAGGAGAGAGGAAGAGAGAGAGAGAAAGAAAGGAAAAAAGAAAGAAAGAAAGAAAAAGAAAGAGAAAGAAAGAAAAAAGAAAGAAAGAAAAAGAAAGAAAGAAAGAAAAAAGAAAG
>NW_016808114.1:749820-771211 GCF_001698545.2 Rhinopithecus bieti
GAGGGAGGGAGGGAGGGAGGGAGGGAGGAAGGAAGGAAGGAAGAAAAAAGAAAAGAAATAGCACAACTCAATGTTCTACTGCTAAGTCCCTTTCTATTAAATACTTATATCATCAAGATTCAGTTTTTGTATCTCACAAGCCTAACCAGCATCTTATGAAAGCTCTGCATTTAGATATCCATATAGCGAGACTTGCTATGGGTGTGTCCCGTATTTCTCACTGTTGAAAAATGTTAAGCTAGAACTTACATGAATGTAAGAAATATAATACAAATCCACCTCAAGTCTGTGAGGTTTAAGCTACTACTGTAGGGACTTTCTTAATGAAATGGTCTATACTGTATGTCTAAATCTTGATATATGAAAAAATACTTTAATCTGTCTCTCTTTAATCTGCAAGTGAATTAATATAACCATGCTGTATTTAAAAGTCTACTTCTCCATAATTAGTTGCATTTACTATTTAGCTATACATTCTTGAATTTGAAAAATATTTTGTAAAAGTATTTCTTATGTGAGATTAGACCATATTTATGAAGAATAAAGAAAATGTAATAGTATGACTGCACATTTATTCCCATATTGCAGCTTGAATTTTTTTAAGTGTCAGATTTTTCTAAAGGGAACATTTAAGTCAAGGTGTTTGGAAGGTGTGAGCTTATTAAACAGAATTCTAGCTTAATCGTGAGAACATTTTGAGATAATCTGTATTTTCTTCTAACAAAGTTATCTTATTACGTGAATTTATACTCATTCTGAACAAAGGTTCTGGGTAGACTGTGAACCTAAAAGACAGATGCACATGTCAGACCCCATCATGATTAGACATACCAGCCAGTCATCAGAGATCTGAATCGCCACACATTCCATATGGCTAGAAATAGTGTAATAGAACGAGGTCTCCAGATTGAAAGTCCCACATGTTAGGTGGCACATTCTAGTGAGATACTTGCAGTTTTCCCACTAATAAACTATAAAATTCTTGTTGGCAGGGATCACATCTTATTTGAACTGTTGCTCCTCAGTAGACATCATAGGATCTTGTAGGTGTGTATCAATCCTTTGCAAGTAGGTGAATAGTTAAGATTCTAGTTCTAATTTTCTGAAATTTTTTTTCATTATTAAGTTGTAAATGCCAAAAGCAAAATAAAAAAAGCATCATTTAATAGAGAATTTGAATATATAACTTGTATAGTGTTTATAGTCTAGAAAATTGGAAGGAACATTGCTTGGGGGTTGAAGACCTGCAGTCAGAATTCCATTCTGTATGATTTTGGGTAAGTCACTTATCCTCTCTAAACTTCAGCTTCATTATTTGCAAAATTAAATTATTTACATTTAGCAATGTTTTCAATTTTAAAAGCTGTAATTATGCCTTTTTAGTACTCTGGTTCCAGTTGAAACTTTTCAAACAAGCAGTTTTTAGTAGTAAAGAAAATTATTAAAATATGTAAAAGCCAGCCTTCTCTTCTTCCCCCTCCCCTCCCCGTGTGTGTGTGTGTGTGTGTGTGTGTGTGTGTACACAGGTATGCACATAACCTCTTTACTACCTGTGTGAACAAGACCTACCTTTTTAAATTATTTGATCATCATCTTGAAAAGTTAAGCCAGGACACCGATAAAGGAAAAAGTCAACTGTAAATAAATTCTCCTAAATTTACCAATCTTTTCCAGAAGGAAATAGACTACGAACTTTTGCCAGAACATTCTCCTATGAATCTGTGATGATATGAGACTGTCTTGCCCCATTAATCAATTCACAAAATAGCACTTGATACAAATATATATCCTCTGCATTCTTTGTGGTTTTAGAATGGACATTTATTTAAATGCCACCTACTGCAGTTATTTAATGAGATTATTCACTATTTGTTAGGTTTTAAATTTTATTTTATCTTCCTATGAGAAGAAAATCAAAATGATCTGACCACTTATATCAATTTTTCTATAAGTTATTGTCCAAGGCAAATGTGAATATACAGATAAAGAGAAGATTTAAAGGAATTATTCTATTTGCTTAAAACATCCAGCTTAGATCACAAATAATGCTGTGTATAATAAATTTTGTACATTTAGATGTCCAGCTAATTTTCATTTTGATTATACTCATGTGAATTTTTTTTTTACTTTCTGTTCTTTTTTCAAAGTCTATTAATGTAGGAAGATGGTTTTTAAGCAATTATCATACAGAACATGTTCCATTAGCAGGATCAAGGTGTTCTGCTGCTAAAACTGAAAAATGAGTATTCTCCCAACTTGTAAGACAAAATACTTACTGGAGAAAATTTTTGTCAATGCTAAGTTTTCATATGAATATATTTGTCTTAGAACATTGACTATTATTGCATCTTATTGATCCTATATGTATGTAAGGTATCTAATATAGCAAAAAATTGTGTGTTTGGATTTCATTAGTACATAATACTCAGTATCTCAAATTTTTGATGGTATTCCACAGATAGCACTGTGTCAATATCGTTTAGTGCTAAGCAACTGAACAATATTGACAGCAACTGATGTAAGTAAGAACTGTAAGAAAGCAAAAGGAAAATAGTAAGTGCAAAAAATATGAAGTGATGAAGTGAATATTCCTGGTGAATAAACCTCTTTGAGTGCTATGGATATACTAAACCGTCTAGTGCACCTATATCAAATTATTCATCAAGTGCTCTTGAAAGTTTTCTATAAGGAGAAACTTAGAAACTACCAGCTTAACAGAGTGAGTCTGAAAGCTTGAGCTTTCCTTATTGGGATGAAAATACTTCTCAGCCTGTCGCAATGGCTCATGCCTATAATCCCAGCACTTTGGGAGGCCGAGGCGGGCAGATCAAGAGGTCAGGAGATCGAGACCATCCTGGCTAACACAGTGAAACCATGTCTCTACTAAAAATACAAAAAATTAGCCGGGTGTAGTGGCGGGCACCTGTAGTTCCAGCTACTCAGAAGGCTGAGGCCGGAGAATCGCTTGAACCCAGGAGGTGGAGGTTGCAGTGAGCTGAGATCTCGCTACTGCACTCCGGCCTGGGTGACAGAGTGAGACTTCATTTCAAAATAAAATAAATAAATTAATAAAAAATTTAAAAAAAGAAGATGCTTCTCATAGTATACTATAAGAAATTTAGAAAAGTTTATTTACCATCAGTAATTCTGGTAAATAGTGGCAATTCAAATACTAATTTGATTTAAACAATTACATTTTTTAAAGGCCTCGTTTAGATAGTCATAATTTTGCAGAATAAGAGTTAGAAACATATTTTCAATGGTGGGGATGGTGTTCCCTGTTTCTAACACACAGAATCACAATTATTAAAATAAAATAAAAGCCAAGCACGCAAGCCAGCCAGAAAGCAAGAAACAAACAGACAAAAAAGCAAGTTTGAACAAAAGCCTATTGGGAAGGCAAGGGGCTCACTAGACTGTAAGTCATTAATTGAATTTCACAATGATGCCTTAGTTCAGATAAGTTTTATTTTATTTTTTAAGGTTTTAGCATGTTTTCTTCATTACCTTGATTTAGACCCATTATTAAAAATAATTTAAGAAGATAATGTCATTATTTGCATAACCAAGAAATAGAAAAGTCTTCTGCTCCCATGAAAGCCACTATGATGAAAGCCACTATGCATGAAAAGACTGAAAATACAGAGAAAGATACTCAAAAGTACAAACATCTATGGAAAATTTCTCACAATAGTGAATGCCAATGACACAATATGGATTTTTGTATTCAACTGACACTTAAAGGTTTCTTTTCAGATATAACATTTTTGTTAAAAGTAATTATTTAAATTCTGCCATTAATTAGTTTTGCCATGTATTCAACAAGGCTTTTTAAAAATAATTTGAGGTTAAATTATTCATCTCTTATAAATAATTTATGCATACATTTCTTAGATCATACCTGTGCATGATCAAGTACATCTATTCTTGTTTTCCAGATGACATGATTTCTCTACAAACAGATGCCTTTTCCAAATTTACAATTTATCATAGGGAAAATAAATCACCCTCATGAATTCTAGGTAGAGTGAGAGAAGACTATAGTGTAAAACTAAGTTCAATGCACAGGGATCTTCCTTTCAAAATCGTCCAATCTCCCTTAAATAAAATTCTACAATAGCACTATTTATAGCTGTAGAATGAGAAAAATTTGGAGCTTGTTCTCACTGAGATATCATATTATTGTCCTTAGTCATGAAGCAATAAGAACAATCTTGAAGCTGGAAGTTGCCTAAAAAAAAAAAAAAAAAAAAAAGGAAAAGAGCTAGATTCTAAAGAAAAGCATCCACAAGGCTGCTAGACAATTTAGAGCTTTAGAAATACTGAAATCAGTCATCACCCTCATAAAGTTAGCAATTCCTTACTGAACTCAGACTTTCTGTTCTAAAATCTTAACAGGAACTCAAATTCTCATTACTTTAGATGGAAAACATTATAAAAAGTTACAAGAATATTTAAAACTCTTGAAAGACAACTTCCAAAAATGTAAATAAACTCTTTAGAATGCCAAGAACAAGTATCAAACTACTATTCAAAAATATGAAATGCCTAAACATTCCTACCTAATCTCCAAAATGTCAATATGGTTATTAACAAACAGGCTGGGCACTGTGGCTCAGGCCTGTAATCCCAGTACTTTGGGAGGCTGAGGCGGGCGGATCACCTGAGGTAAAGAGTTTGAGACAGCCTGGACAACATGGCAAAAACCCGTCTCTACTAAAAATACGAAAATTAGCCAGGCATTGTGGCACATTCCTGTAATCCTAGCTACTTGGAGGCTGAGGCAGGAGAATTGTTTGAACCTGGGAGGCAGAAGATGCAGTGAGCCCAGATGGCATCACTGCACTCCAGCCTGGTTGACAGAGCAAAACTCTGTCTCGAATACACACACACACACACACACACACACACACACACCACACACACCACAGTTGTTTTATATACAGAGATATGATCATGATAATTACATTTTGTTTATCTGTTTTGCTTCCTTTCATATGATTTCCTTCAACACTTTGTCAGTTTTAGGAGACGATTCATTGAATAGTAACAGACAAAAAGAAGGGCTAAATATAAAGGCACAGTGTAGTCATTTCCAGGATGAGGCCAATACAGCAGAGAAAGGTTCAGGTTGTATATTTTGCCATATGCTTCCACTAAGAGCCCAAAATATGCAAAAATTCTTTTTAATTGATGTATCAGCCTCTTGAAGTTTCTATATGTGATGATGACATACTATCAATTACATTTGAAATGTCACTTTGATATTTTGTTAAAAATGTTGTTTTATAGAAAATCACCTTTGGGAAAATAAACATAAATTGTTCCTATCTAAGTTCCAGTTGAAAACCATGGTAATGAGAAACATGTATGTGTTAGGATATCGGGATTTAAAAAACAAAAAATATTTTTATAAGGAGAATGTCACTAGAAGAAAGTCTACAGAAATTTGCCCAAATTGACATTTAGATTACAGAAAATTAGCAGAATCTTTTCAGTTTACATACAAAAGACCCCTCAGAAAATTCTGCCGAAGTTTTTTCTGCAATATGGAGCATATAGAAATGTTTGTTTCGGAACTGAAACAGGACAAGTTCCCAATCTGAAAATGTTTGCTCAGGATTTCCATGCATTTCTCTAAAAGACTTTGGAATATTGTAGTTCTTTAAGCTTCTTACCTGCCTTCTAAGTCTCGTAAGCAATAAAAAGTTTTTGGTGCTACTGCTTCAAGTTTTTAATCTATACCTTGATTACTTCATCCACCTTGACTGCATTCAGAACAGAAAGATTCTCTCTTCTAGACTTTCAGCTTTGTCTCATGATCAGTTATTGTGGTATATAAAAACACAATAGCATTTCAGTTTAATTAGCTATATGGCTTTACCAACAGCTGAATTGAGATATATATATATATATATATATATATATTTATTTATTTATTTATTTATTTATTTTTACTTTGGTTTCATGCTCTTAGAAAGGCAAGCTTTTTCCAGATTGAAACTACTTCTGGTCATTTCTAAGAAAAACAAAAAGCTAGCAAAATAGGAACAGGAAGCTATACATAAAGCACTTAAAATGTAAACCCAAGTTATTGAAATAATGATTGAATTAATGCTAAAATAATTTTATTATTAATTAATGAAGACATACATTAATTTATAATTTGAATGAAATAAACTAGTTATAAAATTAGATATAGCCACCATCTGTGTTTAGGAATGTTTAAGAGAGGAAAGAAAACACAAGCATTTAAATATGCTTTTGGAGATAGTTATTTATTTATGTTTTTTCTCAGCCTCCCAACTAACTGGGACTACAGGCACCTGCCACCATGCCCAGCTAATTTTTTTTTTATTTTTAGTAGAGATGGGGTTTCACCGTGTTAGCCAGGATGGTCTCGATCTCCTGACCTTGTGATCCACCTGCCTCAGCCTCCCAAAGTGCTGGGATTACAAGCATGAGCCACCGCGCCCGGCCTATTGACAATCTTTTATTGCATCATGTATATAGTAACCAAAAGAATCACTCTTCTCTGTGAATTCATCATTCTTTCTCAATTTCTCAACTTAAATTGTACATGAATACTGATCAAATTATTATATTAAAACAAATTAACATTTATAGATAACATATAGATTATATACAATAACTAGACATAAACATATGCATACACATATTGCAATCTATAATGTTATGCTATATATGTTGCTATTTACAAACATTAGATTAAGCTTTTATGTCATCATTTGATAACTATGATAACCATTTACTGTTTTTGAAATCTTTGAGCCAAGGATTGCTTTGAAGACATGTATAGCTAGCTATATAGGCCCTGTTCCCCTTTTGTTTACTTCATGCCCTCATTTCCAATGAACATCCAAAAAATGAACTTCCGTTTGCTATCTCTGATGTTGGACCACCTTGAGGACAAGATATAGAGCCTATAATGTTTCAGTATTAGAGGCGCTGGAGATACCACGAAGTCTGTCAGGATTGAGGATAATCACTCTCTTTCTCTTTAGTATCATTAATAAGGATTTGATATCAATCTACATGTCATCTTCCAAAAAACCTGTCGAATGCAAACTTTAAACTCCATAAAGTAAAATCTACCCATAAATACTCCACTTGAGATTTACAGTGTATTTTTGTTTCTTTTAGTGGAAATCCCTACTTTCCATTTGGATATAATTAGTAACTTAGGCCACATTGATTTTTCCTATCTTGTTCAACTAATATTATTTGTTTGGTTGTTGTTTTTATTGTACATTATTGAGAACATTTCAAGTCAGTTGGTACTCTTACATAACTTGAAACTGATGATATAGGCAGTTATTTAATATTTTGTCCCTGAGTCTCATCTTTTGTTTTTCTCTAATACATGTTGTTTTATCCAGTTCCAACCTATAAACTTCTCCCCTTGTCGATTATTTGCATGAATTGAAAAGCATTTCAAATGCTTGCCAAATCTCTTTTTATCTTAGTGTTTCTCAACCTTAATCTATTTTCCTGTACTAAGTCTGTAATTCTGTCTCCACAGTCTTTTCTCCCCCATGAACTTATCTCTAATCGCAGGCATTTTTCATGCATAAAGCCTGTAATACCTTGTGTTACTATTCATGCCATGTGCTCTCACAGATTCAGGAGATCAGCATTTATATTAGCACTCTGGGCCACATGAATCCATTTTCCCAGCTAACAAATCTTCCTATAAGTATGTGCCAAATGAGGGAGAGTGGCTGTAAACAAGTTTGTGTGACAACTATCACGGTTAATGCTATTTTTAAAAGTCATTTTCAGACAATATTGTCATTTGCAACAGGATTCAAAAAAAAATGACAAATTGGACTAGAATATGAGTATCTCCTACCTTTTCACCTGACCTATGTGATTTCCAGATTTTATAGTTATCCCCTTCTGTTTAAGACACTTGTTTCACACCTAAAGAGACAGCTCAGACACTGGCACCTGTCTTAAGTAGGTGGTTCAGAGAAATGCTTAAACCAGCAGTCAGAACACAACATCAAGTACCTATTGTTCTAATTCTGACTTTGCTTAATTCTGATTTTTAACTTATCCACCTGAGAGAATTCTCAAAATAGCAACATGCATAATATCTTTTCATTTCCAGGACCTTGGTCCTACCTTCCTTATGCTATTTCCTCCTCACTCAGCTACCTCCCCTCTTTCATTCCTCTGTTATGGAGCAGGGACTTTATACTAACATCTAGCTTGTTAAAATCATGCCAGGGTTTCTAATTCATAATGCCTGCTCCTGCATTTGCCAGAACTCTGCTATAAGCTCTGTGGGGAGATCCTGCAATATGGCATTAGCCTTCCAGCTACACAGGCCCACATTGCTTTTTCCTGCACCCACCTATGAATATTGGATATAGAGGCTGCTTATACTTCTTTTTACTTCCTTATACATCTCGTACTTCCTTTGACTGGTCCCCAGAGCCTATGCACTTACAGTGAGGAGAACTAATTCCAAGACTTCCCACTTATTCATTGGCAAACTGAATTTAAATGATCCTTGACTACAAATATGGCCATTTGGGTACTAGCTGTGTCTCCTTCATTTTTCCTATCTTACCTTGTTGATGTGTGTGATACTCACACTTTCCTCATTTAGCCATCTCCCACTCTTTTTTGTTCTTCCTCTTGATTTTAGCCTCTCAGTTTCTTTCTACTTCATTTTCCTTCCCATGTGGTTAAGGCTTTCATGAATCATTCATTCATTCATACATTCATTCATTTATTCATTCATTGATGTAACCAATATTTAACAAACACATGTGCCTGCACTATTTAAAGTACAGGGGATGCAAAGGTAAATAAAACAGACTGTTCTCACTAAGATTTTGTAAGATGGACTGTAAAAGTAAATAGAGAAAAGTTACAATAATTTATTATTGCAGTAAATTTCAGAAAGGAAATAAAATGGCATGATATGCTGGAATCAGGAAATAATGAGAACAGGGAAAGGAGCTGCTTTACCTTATATGGTCAGGACCAGTCTTGGGACTAAGGATTTGAAGAAAAAATTTGATTAAGTCAAAAGTGAGCTCTGTAAATGGACAGAAGATCAATCTTGCAGGAAAAGAAAGAGAAAGCAAAGGGCTTGAGGTAGAAAAGAGTTTAGTTGTTAGAAAAAAAAGACAAGAAAACCTGGCTAAAGTGGAGTGACTATACAGAAGTATGAGTATGCAGTGAGTTTACAGATATTATTAAGACTTTGTCAAACATGAATAAAAGCTCACATTTTATTTTTAATGAAATGAGAAGTCAAACGAGGATTCAAACCAGGAAGTTCAGATTTTTAGTTTAGAAATGATGATGTCTTGGATCTGGGAAGTGTTAGTGCTGATGGACAGAAATAGACAAATACTTGGGTGTATTTTGTCAAGTTGATACATCATCTAATGGTTCTCTGGGGAATGTCATTCATGTCTCAGTGCTCCTTTATAAGTTTTACATCTTCATAATATAGTCAAATGTTTTACATCACATGCAGAATGATGCAATTTGGATATTCAGAGTGTTCTCTGCTTCAGTAACCATTTATTGTCTGGGAAGAATGCAATTACTTAGGAGTAGAGAAAAATATTCATAACCAGCCAACATTGACAGGTAGAATAAAATGACAGGTCAATAGAAGATTTGATTGTTGAAAAGGAATGACAAGAATTATAAATGAAAATGGCAATATTTTAAAGAGAAGATAAATCAACATTGTATATAATAATGCAAGACTTTCAACATGAGTATAAATAATTTAATTTTGATATAAAATATAATATTGGAGAAGCACATTTTCACATTGTCTTCTCCCAAAATAAGATTAAAGTCCTAAAATGTAAAATATATTAGTTTATGGTTCATTAATGTTTATAGTACACCATTTAAAAGTTCAGCACAGTATTCAAGACCTTCCAAAAGTCTATCCTGCTAACCTTTATTTGTTATTATTTCTAACACATAACTCCAGCTTTTTCTACATTTAATTTTTTCATTATTCTCTGACTACTTCATACATTCTTTTGAGAAGTGCTCACCTTTACTACTTTCCTACTTAGACTGTTTCCTTTTTTATTGCAACTCTAAAAATACTGCTTCATGTGCCACAACAGATATCACTGTCTCTATGAAAACTACTCTGAGAGTGCCATTGACTTATTTTGCCTCTATAATCCCACAGCACTGACTATAATTTGTCTAATTTCTATCTAGGTAAATGTATATCTCTGTTGTATCCACTGATTTTCAAGCTCTATAAAAACATACATCATTTACTTTTTTCTTTCTACAATGACTACACAGAACAGCACATTTTGTACAATAGGCTCCCAAAAATATGTGGCGAATGGAATTAAAATCTTAATTCACATAACAATAATCTAACCCACAAACCACAACTACTAAATTAATGTATAATCTAGAATGAAAGCAGGAACCATTTTGTTGTACTGTTCTTAGAGTCACTCATCAAGGCAGACTACATTACTAACTTCATAGAGACTACAGTACAGTTTATATAGCATTCATATATTTCCTTGGTCTTTTGTAATAGTGGGAAGATCACATCCTTTATAAATGTTCATGACCATAATCATCATCATCATGTGAATAACAATAATAGATGGCATGTCAGATTATTTGCTAGCCATTCTCCTTCATTTTCTGAATTAATCCTATAGCACTGGTTTAGCAAGGTAGTTGCTAATTCCAATTTGAAAGGAGAAAATAAAGTTGAGAGGGGTTAAGTGAGTTTCCCAAGATCACACAGAGGGGAGATATAATTCCAGCTCTGTCTGATCCCAGAAAACTTGCTCTTTCTCTGTATTACACAGACACAGAGAAAACAAAGCATCATCTTAGACAAGGGCAGGTCTGCACATTAAGTCTCTGTTGTCTGCTGTAAGAAGCAGAGAGGAGGGCCTGCATGCCCTATTTACCTATAAACCTGTGATGTTAGGTAGGTATTTAAGAGGTTTGCTGTTGGCCAACCACTAAGGGGCAGTGATACATAACAATCGGCACGTTGTGGCTCTGAGCAGCAAGTCATGGCAGCTATAAGTCCATTGCAGAAAAAAGAATTGAATCCTCTTGGTTTTATTTCTCAGTAGAGAACTGGAGCAGAAACAAAGCAAAACACTTTGTCTCCCCCCAGGATCTAGTTATACCTTTTGCTAAGACAAACTCATCACATTCAATTCTCCGATCCCATTGCTGATGAGAGAGAAATACATTCAGAGTACCAACTGGAGCATCCAAATATCCCTCACACAAAAATAAGCAGCGGCTTTGTTTACAGATCTCTTTCTTTTCTTTACCACCATCCTATGCTCATAGAGGCAAGCAAGTTAACTTGTGTGAAAACATGTTCTCTTTTTGTTACTGAAGTTTAAGATTTCAAATGGGCTATAATGTCTGAATGCTTGGACCCTAGCAATTAGGGCACTGGTAGTTAATGTCCTTACAGCTTTATCAGCTCCAGCTCTTTTACATAATATTCTCAGATACTGCTTTTATGCTGGACAAGGTTGGGTGCATGGAAATTGCTATTATAAAGGTTAGAGGGAAAATCCTTGTACTAGAGTTGACATGCTGTATTGATCCATATGAAATCCAACCATTACTGAGACAGATGGGGGAGCTCTGAGACTCTCAATCCAAAAATTGCATCCATTATTGCTGATGCTGCTGTACATGCTGACAATAGCTACAGTCTGAAAAGCAGGGTTTACATGCCTGAAATAAATTGTTTTGATTAGAACCTTTAGGAGAGAAAGTCATAAGGTACAGTTTTATTGACTACTTGCCAAACCACACGAACCCATGCACCGTAAGCTTGTTTTGCTCTTGTAAGTCAAGCAACAACTAGGCTTTTATTTTCTAACATTATGGACTTTTAATATAATATATTGTCATTTACTCTGAATTATTGCACGCGTAGCATTTTAGGAAATTGAATTAATTTTCAAGTATTGCTGACTTCCGCTCATATCTTTGTTATGTATTTGCTTGTTTCCTTATAGCAGGTATATTTTAATTTTGTGTGATAAAATTAGACTTCTTTGGTTGTATGATAAGTGTTGTGGCCAACAAAGGGAGTTCAAAAAGCTGCCATTGGGTCCTAAGAAACAAATTGTAAAGATAATAATTATATAACTAACTATATTAATAATGCCTTTTCTGTTCTTTCCTCTGAAGCTTCTTTTTTTCTGTGCAGAGAGCTTTCTTTTAATCTATTGCTGCTTTTCCAAAACAAAACAATTCAGTGCAATCAACCAAAAAAATTGGACAAATGGCTGTAAAATGCAAAATGAGAAGCCAGCATCCTTGTTGTCTGAAGCTAGACCTGTGTTACTTTATCCCCCACTAAAGCAATTTATCGTGATGTTCTTTTCCCATTGAAATGCATGGAGCTCATTCTTCTTTCTTACATTCTTAGCATGCATATGTGAATTTCAGTGTTGGCTCTTACAGATAGAATTGAGAGTACAGAAAGTTCACTCTAAGTACTACTTATAATGGTACAATTCCAGTGTCTGTTATACCTACACGAAAACAAACAACTTGCCTAGAGAGAACAAGGGGTGTATGTTTTCCGTACAACCACTTTTATGAATACATAAAATTAAGTGCATGAATAAAAGGAAACTACATGTATTATATAATGTATTTTATGATAGACACTGTATTGCCTATTTTACCTATATTATATACCAAATTTTATGTCTCATTTACTACAACAAATAAAATAATAATTAACAAATATATAGTGTTGTGCCTATTAAGTGCAAACTCAACTTAATCAGTCTTGTATTTATTAATCCAACTACACACTAACTTTAATTAATCAATTAATAAAATGCATGTAGAACGTGATGACTGACCTCTAGGATTTTATAATCCATTCAACAGATATGAATCATTGCATTCCATTGTTAGCTAGGAAATGCTAAATGTCAAATGATTATTAAAGCTATGTACTAAGATAGCAACAAAGGCCAAATATTGCTAGCTGAATAGAATAATACTTTTTTACTCATACAACAAATGCCTGTTAAAAAAAAAAAGGGCATGTATTAATTAATATGGCAGAACCAGTATACACAGCTAACATTTGACCAATAGCATTTCAAGGTTTCATAAACTGTTCTTAGTATGTGCTGACACCACCAGATTCTAAAATGGTGAGATCCAGGGTCTCAATTTTTAATAACTCATTTCAATGACAAGTTGCCTAGCTTTCAGTTTATATGCCATAGGAGAGCTAAAGATAGAATTAAATTTGCTAGAATCTGCACCTTGGATCTGGGGTTAACACTGAAGTTTGGACCACAACTATATTTTTCAGTATCCAGTCTACGTTACCAGACACCCACAGTAGTGCTAATTGCAAGGGTCCTGTCATCCTTCTAAATGATAACAGTGTTGCAACTTATATCATGAAATTTTATTATCATTATCATTACAGGATAAATAAAAAAGATTATTACATGAAACTAGCTAACACTTGTCCATATGTCAGAATGGCAGGTGTGATTGTAAGGGGCCCACTTACCTAAACAACTTACTTTATCCATTTACATTCTTCAAGAATTTCAGACCAATTTATGCACAGCAGGAATATGTAGTAGTCTCACTGCAATGCAAGAGTTAAATCCTGTCTCTCTGCTCTTAAGCAGTCAGGAGGGTCATAAGCATTGAAACAAATGGAGCATCCTTTATTACCTCTGTCTCCTCTGCTGTGTTTTTGAGAGGAAGTATTGGCACTTACTTTGCAACAGATTTGATCTTCTGTTCTCTGAGGAAATGCTGTCACTGGTATTATTTACTCTCTGAGCAACAAATCCTCATAAATTATAATGATTCTCCAGACAGTCATTTACAAATTTAATCAGGGATGATTTCCTTGCCTTTTTCAATTATCCCCAAATTATATTCAGGCACTGTCCTGTGCCGCATTTATTTTGGAAATACAACTACAGCAAGCTTCCAATCTAAAGATACATAGCTGGTAGCCTATTGAAAAAAAAAAAGTTATTCCTCCTGCCTAAGAGCATAAAAGAGCTGCAAGAGATTCTAGGGCACCCTGTGTGCCAACAACCTTTTTTGTTTCCTGTTGACAACACATATCACCCAAATAACCAATAATCATAGAATGTGAACATGAACAAGAACCATATCCCAACAGCACAGACTTCCAATACAGAGAGACATGAGTTTTTGCTCTGCCTCCACTATTTACTAGATATGCACCCATGAGAATGTCTTAGCTTCTTTAGGACACATTTTCTACAAATGTAAAATTAGATCAGCAGAACTTGTACAATTATTGATAAAATTAAATGATATAATGTGTATAAGTAATATAGAGATGTCTAGATAAATACTCAAAAATGGCAGCTATTATTAATGGCCCACCTCTCCTCTCTCTCTAAATGAAGCAACCTAACCAGGAAGTATTTGCCAAGGATCATATAGAGTTGGGAATAACCTCAGAGTTTAAACATGTGTTTCCACTTCTGCATCACTTTCTATTAAACTCTGTAGTGGTTTATATTATGTGACACTCAAATGTAAATAATGCCCTGAGCACTCTACTCACTGTTTAGTGGAAATCCTACTAATTTTGTGACATTTCAAGTATGGACATAGAGGAATGGTAGACTGTTGCCACTGGATATATTTTAGGCTCATTTCCAGCTGTTTTTACATTTAGGCATAGTACTGTTGGATACTGATGCAGGATGAAGTTGAGCTGCCTCAAAACTAAAATCTCAACAGGGCCAAGCCGAAGTTAATAAATGCGATGACTACTTTTAATGTGTCAACTTGGTGGGAATCATGGGGGTGTCCAGATACCTGGCTTAGCCATACTCTGGGTGTGTCTGTGGGGGTGTCTGGATGAGAGTTACATTTGAATCAGTAGACTGTGTAAAAAAGATTCCTTCCCTTAATGTGGGTGGGCCCGATCCAAATTCCTGAGGGCCTACATAGAATAAAAGGCAGATGAAGAAGGAGTTGATCCCTTCTTTTGCAGTGCTGTTTGAATGAGATATCCGTCTTGCTCTCCCCTCAGGCTGTGATTTAAATCTGGTTTTCAGGCCTTCTGACTCAGCATGAATTACACCATTAAGGTTTCCTGGGTGTCCAGCTAGCAAATGATGTGAAACTTCTCAGTCTCGTGTGAGCCAACTCCTCATAATAAATCTCTTTCTACATATACAACCTATCAGTTATGTCTCTCTGGAGCACCCAAATACAATAAGCTAAGTAAAGGATCCTGGATCAGGAGGCCAGAGTACTGCAGTCTCGAGAATTGAAGGAATAATAACATTTGTCTTTCAGAGGCCACACATAAGGAGGGGCCACAAGCTGTTAGTTGTATTCGATTTACTTTTTCCTTTCATTTTTATAATGACATTTGGGGTCCAATAATGGAAACGCCAAAGAAATTGTGTGAACAGGCAGAGATGAAGACTAAGTACACAAAATTACCTAGATCTATTTCCTTTCAAATATTTGATAACTGGTCAAAATTGCAACAAGCAGACATCAATAATTTCTTTAAAAATAAAGACAATAATTTGCAATGTTATTGTCAGTGATAATCCAGTCTTCTAAGTTACAAGGTTTAGAAAGCCAAATAGATATTCATTTTAAAAATAGGGCCCAATTCAGAAAGTGCTAAAAATGAAAAAATGTATGCAAAATAAATTAGTGTTCATTTTATCATGCCACAGTATTATACAGAATCAAACTGAGCAAAATGGTAAAATAATTGTGTTCTACTCCTGTGTCCTTACTATTTGCTCTGGGATGACATTATATATTTGATAGATGCAGGAGGTAGATATGGGGGATCGTCCCCAGAGAATCCCTGACCCACCTCACAGTGTTTACATCAGATGCTTTTGTGCAGATGAGGGAAACTGCCCAGGATATTGTCTGCACGTGACAGGAACAGACTGGGGACCCTCCTGTGCACTGGGAGAATGAGGTGGAGACATAGGAAGTTCGTGTCTTGTGTAGGGAGAAGAGCCGGGCCTCTTCAACTCCTGTGTGGTGGCCTGGTATTCAGTCTGTGACATGGGAGCCTGTTAACAGGACCCCTTCTTTTTTCACTGAGAGTTTTCTTTTTTTTTTTTTCTTTTTTCTTTTTCTTTGAGACGGAATCTTGCTCTGTCGCCCAGGCTGGAGTGCAGCGGCCGGATCTCAGCTCACTGCAAGCTTCGCCTCCTGGGTTTACGCCATTCTCCTGCCTCAGCCTCCAGTGAGAGTTTTCTTTTAATAAATTTCCCTCTCTTCACCTTTCAATGTGTCTGCATTCTTAATCTTTCCTGGTCATGTGACAAGAACCCGGTTTTAGCCGAACTAAGGAGCAAAAAATTTGCATCATTTTGATCCTATTCCATGGATTACAGGGAAAAAAAGGCAACATTCAGTGATTTCCAAATAAGAAATGATGCAAAATGTACAGACTTTCAAGCTCTAAAGTAATTTAAAATGTTGTATATATGTATTTGTATGTAGGAGTTGAGGAAGACTGATAGGTATTGAAAGCAGTGTATTGAAAGATAAATACTTATACATAATGAGAGCTGAAGTCTCTGAGGCATCCCAATGAATAACGCTTCTCTTCCTTGCTCCGATTTTTTAAATTAAGGTCTAAAACAAAAGGAAGGTGGAAGACAATATATAATCTCTCTCTGTGTATTTCTGGAGTATGTGTGTGTGTATATATATGTATGTATGTATATATATTTCTATAAAACTTTTGGTTTCATTATGACTCTATCTCATAGACTCTAATTTTTCTAAATTATTATCAACATTAATATAAATCCTGGATTGTCTAATATACAATGAAGAACAGGAAAAGTGTCAATGATTTTTAAATGTTACTAGTGAAAGAGAGCCGATTTACCCTAAGTTACCAACGACCTACCTTTATGAGTCCGTAACAACTTGAGTCCTTGCTTCCTCGGAAGAAAGAATTCAACTGAGGGGTGTAAAGCCAAAAAAAAAGAGACCTAGCAAGTTCTAGAGCAGGAATAGAAGTTTATGTAGAAAGTCCTCAGAACAGAAAAGAAAGGATGGTGCGTTTGGAAGGGATTAAGCAGGCACGTGAAGGTTAAAGAGAGAAGGTCAAGTGCCCCATTTAACGGTGATCCTAGAACTTTTATAAGCTTGTCTTTTTCCCATGATTCTTCTCCTAGGGTGGGCTTTCCGCATGCTCAGCGCTTTCCTTACCCTTCAGAAGTGAGCACGCGCATTGTGTTTAGGGAGTTATATTCATGCCCATCTGAGGCTTTCTTCCCTTTTCTGGGAGAATGTGCCCCAGAAGATCATACTTCACCGTTTTTATCTCTTAACACGCATGCCCAGGAAGTTGTTTCTCCCTGGGTGGTGTTTTCAATTAACATTTTGATCTTAACAGGTGCGGACCATCAGGAAATGGCCTCTCCCTGGTGCTGGGGACTTACCATTTTTAGAAAGGCAATGTGATATTTGCTGAACCATCACCAGACATTTCTAGTGGGTAGGAGGGGAGAGCCCTCTGCTGCCCCACTCATCCCTAATTACCTGTATCAATATTTCAGTAATTTAATCCAATAAGAGCTAGAGTTCTCTTCTGATATTTTGCCATCTCAAAGTCTATGGTACAACAATGTCAATTATCTTCAATATGGTGTCCATTTCTCAATTTTCTTAATAATTTTATATTTATTGCCCATACAGTATTTACACTGCATTAGTAGTCTCCCCAGGTAACATGAATATGTCACTTTTGTTCAGCTTTAATGAACTTTACATACAACATAAAAGATAATTTCTGACCAGGTGCAGTGGCTCATGCCTGTAATCTCAGCACTTTAGGAGGCCAAGGCAGGCGGTTGCCAGAGGTCAGGGGTTCGTGACCAGCCTGGCTAACATGGTGCAATCCCATCTCTACTAAAAATACAAAAAAATTTGCCACGCGTGGTGGCATGCACCTGTAATTTCAGCTACTCGGGATGCTGAAGCAGGGGAATTGCTTGAACCAGGGAGGTGGAGGTTGCAGTGAGCCTGCACTCTAGCCTGAATGACAGAGTGAGACTCCATCTCAAAAAAAAAAAAAAAAAAAAAAGAAAAGATGATTTCTGTATCTGTCATGCCCTTCCAACTTAACACTACAACAACACAAGTTTAATAAACCCTAAATGCTTCACCTTTGTATTCAGTTTTATACATTTCATTCACATTTACAAGTCATCCTGTCCATCCCTCAGCAAATATTGTGAGATAAGCCTCCTATCCCAGCATTATTGTTTAACAGAATCCAAATGTTATTGTCTCTATTCAAAATCTTAGCTGAGGAATAAATGGAGTTTCATTGCAACTATTCTCAGAAAAGCACCATAGATTTCCCTCATAGCCTTGTGAACTCCTTTGTCTCTCATTTCCTCAACCCATCAAACACATTAGTCAAGCAAAGGCCCATGAGGACAGGCTACAGGAACAGTTTTGAAATGTGACATCTAGGTTGCATATCCCAGTCCTTCTCTTTGCATATGTCTAGCATAGCAGACAATGGAATCTGGAGTTAAATGACTAGCTGTTAAACATTTAATAACAATAGCTCAAGCATTTGTTAATTGTCTTCTTCTTTTGTAACCCAGTTAAAAACATGCTCAAGTGAGAAGGTAATACAAAGTAGCTATTATCCTATCCATATTTATTCTACCAGTCTAACTGGGACCACAGGGTTGAAACAGAATATTCAGACTATTCAGATGGTTCATCTTCTTAATTCCAAATGTGAGTGTCTTTAAATATCTCAGGAGGTGATTGTTCCTATTATTATTTTTTAATTTCCATTGATAATAATAGTAGTAGTAATGCTTCCAACAGAGTAAAATAGGGATTGCTTTCTGACTTTATATTCAGTCTTGCCCATGAGAGAAATAACTTTTCCCATGGGTGATTTTGAGAGAAGATAAGTAATAAGTGTGACCTAGCCTCTTTGTCACTGGAATATGCCTACTAGCAAAAAGCACATACTCTCTGCATCACATTCCTTAAATCTTTAAAAGAGCAGGACCCCATTGAGATGTCTTGTAAATTCCCAGCAATACTTGGAACTGGCTGAGCAAGTTCAACTTCAGGTTATAGTCTGAGCAAGTCAACATGGCTAATAAACTAAAAGACACATTCTCTAATTTAGGTGTTATCAGTATTCTCGATGCTCTTTTGATCTCTATCTGTCTGATCCCTGTGTTTCTTAATTGGTTCCCAACTTGAGCAGAAAAAAAAAAGATGCTATTAATTATTCCCTCCTCAAGTTGCAGCAATAGATCACATTTGTTGATGTTTCATTTATTTTTTATACATTTATATTGTTCATAAATGCCACTGAATTACAATTTAGTGTTTCACAAACAATTAATTATCTACATCTACAGCAAAGTTGTAGTTTTCATTATATTTATAATGGCTTCATTAACCTTTCATTACTTAGACGCAATTAAGCATTAGTAAAATCTCAAACAATGATCATATATAGAGGACTTAAGTGACAACAAACTCTAAGAAATGTGGAAGACATTAACTCAAATAAAATCTAAATTTGCTGGAGGATTTGGAAGCAATGATTGGAAATTGTCTTTGTGTGTGTGTGTGTTTTAATTATCTCCACCTCCAGGAGATCACAGTACCACCAGATTTTTAGTGAAAGAGTTCCAAGTTTTTCAACCTTTAAATATTATTGGAGATTTTCCAATTTGTCTTTATTTTCCTAGAACAGCATAGAATCACCACCCTGGTATTTCCTCAATTCATCATGAATTTAGTTATAGAGTCAAAGTATCTTCTGAATAACATATCAGTGCCAGAATGTGTCTAGATACAAACCAGATTCAAAGGATCTTTAATATGCCTTTGTTTAATACACACATAAATGAATCACCAGGGAGTAAACTGATTTCCGTAATTGTTCATAGCCATGAATTCTAACTCTTCCTCAAGAATATATATTTAGTGTATGTATTTTGGCTTTCTACTTTTAACTCTTTAATTGTATTTAATTATATTTGCTACATTCTACTTTACATTTAAACTGAACTTCACTACCATCCCGCCACCCAAAGTCTGGAGAAAAATGATAGAAAGAAGAAGAATTTTCAGATTCCCATGCCTCCCAGTTGTATTTTCTGTCCTTCAAATATAAAGTGATATGTTATCTGTAGGCCAAGTGCTTTGAGTTCATTTTCCATTTATGAAAATCCAAGCATGCAAATATCCCTGTGCTCTCAGAAATGCAAGCTCAATTTAAGCTATGTCACTGAGGAACAAAGGCAATTAAATTAGCCTTCCCTCTTCTCCTTGATGCTTTTCTTCTGACCCTTCCACTTTACTGATAATTTGTCTCAAAAACCATGTCAGGAGAGCTCAAGATCAAACTCATATGCTACTCACCATTATAAGCCTCACTTGACCTCTGGAAAAAAAGGCATGGAAAAGACTGATTTCTCTCATTTACTTCCCACTCTGATGAAAACTTTTCTCATGGGCTCGGGATCTCTGTTGACACTGATGTTATCTCACCTAAAACTTAAATTTTCATTTCCACTTTAAATGTCATTGAGGTGACCTTCTCTATGAAAGCATAGTGATTAGAACAAAGAAATGTGCCTAATATTATCTTCGATTTACTTTTATGCTGATAGTTTTTCTGGTTCATCTTAGAATTTTAAAGTTGGATGGAATCTTAGCAGAGAGAGTAGGTAAATTGTGTCTTTCTATGACTAGCATGTAACATTTGGTGACTACCACAGATTCAGTGAAGAACTTGAATGAGAAAGTTAGCAAAGTAGGATCTGGGAAAGGCACCTACGTTATTTGATTAAGACAGTAAAACAAGGGGAGGAATTCCATTTTAAAATCCAGAGCTTTAATCATGAATAATTTTAGAATTTTATTTGGAGTGTTCTGCACTTACAAAAGATTGTAGTCCAGGTTCAGTGTAAAAACTATTATATGAACTAGGTAAAGTTAAAGCCAGCCCATACCAACGTGACTTACACACATCAGAATTTGATGACTGATTCATTCATTAACATTTTTGATGTGATTTTTTTGTCTTTCCTAAACATTTTTATGAATTAGTCTTGCTCTGTATCCCAATCATCTGAGAGTACTTGCATGTCTACTCTGATATCTGAGAAACAGTTATAAAATAGAAGAAATATAATTAAACCCACCAAGATAGATCTATTCATTGCAAAACTATGTAGACAAATGTACAAAAATTAAATATACATAGGATTGTTATTCTGGTGGATTTATGAAAATGGTTATCTTTATATAATATTTTATCTTTTTTTTTTTTTTT
>NW_016808114.1:771634-782431 GCF_001698545.2 Rhinopithecus bieti
TTAAGAAAACCAGAGGTAATATCCCTTGGGTGATAATGGAAAACCATAGTTAATGCTGAGAATCCATATTCATACCATGAGAAAAAAACTGAATAAAATTCTAACTGTTGCTCTGAGTGGGATCAAGAAGGCTGAAATGCTTAACTGTCACTTTTTTAAAACCTTTTTCAGCCAACCTGTGCAAAATATCAGGAAGAAATGTCAACCTAGAGACACTGTCCTTCAGACTATAGCAAAGTACTAGTATCTGGTAAATGTATTTCAAGCCCCATGGGGAATCACTTTAGGCATTGACACTTTATATTTTTGCACATATGCTAAAGGCTAAATTAAATGAAATTCATGCAGGTATTTATTTACATGTATACAATAATCCAAATTGTTTGGGAAAAGATGAAGCTGAATCAAATATAGAGAGCCATAACACGCATTTCATGCTGTGACAAGGGATAAGTACTGGCCTCCTCAGCGGAATAGCACTACCATATTGAACCTATTCTCCCCTTGCGGCGCCAAGGGGCTGTTCCTAGTGGGGGTAGGAATGGATAACAGCTCTGCTAACTGCACAGTGGGAGGAGGAACACAGCTAAACTCTTCTTCCCTGTCTTCTGAAGAGGCCATTCTTTCAGGCAGTAGCTATAGCAATTCACTTCAATTTGGAAGAAATGAGTTTCTGTCACTTGACTATCCCATTTCAGAAATACCTTCAGCTTGTCAATGGGAAAGTTCCATTTGGGGTGCATTCACTGCATAAAGGAGGTTTTACAGTCACAGGATATCCTCCTTACCTTTCGATAGAACTACTTTCCCACCTTTCCTTTCCTCGGTAATTCCCAAGCTCTCTCTCACAGTTGCATTGTTTGAAAACCATTACTTTTAGTAATGGTGGGAGGATTGTGATCTAAGACTTGACTGCAACCATTTCAAAGTGCTAAAGGTAGTGGTAATGTCACCTCAGTGACTAGAGAAACACAAACTGAATTGAAATGTTCTCTTGTTAATGGAAGAAAAAAAAAAAAAAAAAAAAAAAACACTACAACTTCAGGGAGAGCGAGCAACAATGACTCTCACAATGCCCAGAACAGCAGGGAGCTCTCCTGTACATACAAGTGAAATAATCATGCCTTGGTCATATTGGGATGAATTTCTATTAAGGGTTGATGTGGGTCTTTATGCTGTAGGCTACTGGGCTCTCAAGAGGAATAAAAATGACTCCCTGGAAATCCTGGGTACCATTAGACAAAGGATATCTAAATGGCCTAGGGTGAGAATATAACACATTTCCTTATATGTCAGAACAGAATCAGAATTTGACATTAACCTCCAAATGGCACTAATTCAGAATCCCATTTTTTAATCAACTTGGCTATTTCCATATGTCTATTTTTATATTTCTTGCCTGTCACCGTAATTTGAAGTTATTTTGACAAGAGTACTATTTTGGGATTCTACATCTAGTCCCTCCCTGTGCTTTTGTGTTTTCTGTCTTTTTAATATCAATTATAATCCCTACTAGATATAAGAATAGGCAAGGCAGCTTGTGTCTTTGCAATTAGATTTCAGGAAATACTGACAATTTCTTATAAATATATAATTCATATTATTCTTTAATTAATTGTGACCTCATAATTACAATAGTAGCTTACATGACTTTAGATCAAAAATCAGTATTCTGGAGAGATCATGTATTTTGCTACCATGGCATAGATGCTTTACTTATTGAAGGAATATTAATCAATAGTGTTGGATGTATTAATGGGAGATAAAAGATGACACTGGCTGAAATGAGGCAGATAATTTATCTTTTTACTTAAACTATGGATTTTCAAATAATAATAAATGGTATGCTACTATTATCTAATTGGGAAAGGAAAGATATCCTCCCCTTCTTTTTTTTTTAAAAAAAGTATTAAATCTCAGAGAGTCATTTAAGGACTGAAGGCTCTATCCCTTACTAAAAAGTCCCTTCCCGTATGTTACCGTCTGTCTAATTCTGAAACAAGTCAGCTTTTAAATTGCATTGTCAAGGGAGTAAATTTCTGCACATACATTCAGCTGCACATTAAGTTCAATAGTAGTTATTTTCAAATGAGTAGTTTACTAAAGTTGCACCAACTATCCAATTTTAAAAAGATATATATGTAAACTTTTTAATTTTTTTAAATTTATAGGATCTTGGAATAAATAATTGCTGAGTTATAAGATTCACAATAGCCATGTTTCAGATTTATAGAGTATGCGTATATCCTTCAGAATGCAGAAGTCTTGCACAGTGTGATATGCGCTTTGGGCATGGATCAAAAAGAATTTCCAAATTCTATATTGGCATGTGGAAGGGGAGGGTGAATTATTAGTGATATTGAGATATTAATTATTCAGTCTTACTGCCATGCATTATGAATAATGTACATGACATTCAACAGCAAAACAGCAGTTCCCATCAGTATGCAGTGGTCTATAAATATATATTGGGACACCAAAGCATTAGTACTGTAATTAATTGGTCCTGGATCTTAGTATGAAGACTTCATCTTCATCAGGATTAGTAGGACAGGCCTTTGTTTTCATATACCTCTGGTGTTGACCCAGCTGGTAGCATGAGATGAAATAAAGTTATGCTTGGTGAAGTGTATTAATTCTGTTGGGAAATAGAGCTTAGAAAATAAACTGTGATATGCAGCAACTAAGGTGGAGAAAAAGAGGTACAGAATATCTTTCTTTTATCTTTTTTTTTTTAGTTCTCTTCCTTCCTTCCTTCCTTCTTTCCTTCCTTCGTTCCTTCCTTCTTTCCTTCCTTCCTTCCTTCTTTTCTTTCCTCCTTCCTTTCTTTTCTCTCTTCCTTCCTTTCTTTCTCTCTTTCTTTCTTCCTTCTTACTTTTAACCAATAAATGCTTGCCAGTGTTTACTCAGTACCACAGGACAATAGATTGTAATGACTACAAACCTAGATCTTGACTAGTTCAGATCTCGGTTCAAATGAAAGCTCTGGGATTCAAGAAAAGTTATTTACCTAATAATTTTTTTCATGGAAAAGTGGTGAAAATAATATCTAAAATAATAATTTAATATAAAGACTAAATTAAATAATTTTTCAGAACAAAATACTGATTAAAATAATCACTACTGTTAGTGAGGATGCATCTTAGTTTCTACACAGCATGCCAAGTATGATGAGCGCATTTGGAAATACAACATGCCTTAAATAAAAAAAAAAATCAATTTGGGGTTAAAAATAAATAGCAAAATTTTATAGAAGTTAATTAACATGTGTTAAAAGTCTATGAATATATGGCAAAATAAGTTTTTATTTCTGCCTCAGTCCACTGGCACAAATACAAGAAAGATGGATGAGAAGAAACTTTAACAGTTTCCTGAAAAGATAGCACACAGCAGGAGTTTATGACTCCCTCCTCAAAACTCAGTGCTGGGGAAATTAAAGGCAGGTGGGAAACACGGACTCTAATAACTAATCAATCAAACAATAACAATAACAGTAACTAAGCAACAACACAAGACATCCACGGGAAGATCAGATGTTGTTTTGGACTTGTGTGCTTAGGCAGAACACGGCTGTCATCTAAAAAATACTGCCCCTGGAACCTACAGAGAGGTTAGAGAAATTGTTTTAAATTTTGTTCCTGCATGGACTTCTGGCAATACTGTTTCTTCAGAACAAAATCCCAAGCAGTAGCCTAGGCCATCTGTGCTAGTGTCCTGAGGTTTTATCAGTGCATTTAAGAAGCCTGGCAGGGGTGAGAAGTTGGAGAAAACAGTTGTCAACTGAGTACTCTTTGGGCATTATTTTAAGACTGTAAGATTTTTCTGAAGGACTGACATAAAATAGTAATAATCAAACTGGCTGAGACTGTCAGAAAAAAGTGGTCTGACTTTGCAGCCTTACTCAATGCATATTAGCAGATTATAGCTGATAACCTTAAGGCAACTTGAGCTCAGAGACCAAAACCTAGATATCTGAGAAGGACAAACACTCCAAAAGACCTTGACAAACGCAAATGTGAAGCAGAATTATTGCAACAGGCAATGATTTTAAATAGGAAAATAAAGATGTTAGCAGTAACCAACAATCGGAAATATCATATATGAAACTGTAGTGGGTGAAATAAGAGCAAAATATATACAGCTCATAATAGCAAAGATGCAGTGAAGAGGAAATCGGTGGATTGAATATCAGATTTTGAGAAACTCCCAGATGGCTGAAAGAAGACTTGGAAATATAAAAGGAAGCTTAAACATATAAGATAAATAACTAATACATATCTCAAATGCCCAGTAATTAGAACAGTGCAGCGTGGCTGAATGATACGTAAATAGATTGAATTGATTAAGAGTTTAGAGGTAAAACTATGTGTATGGGAACATAAAATACCATAAATATGTTACTCAAATCAAAAGGACAAGAATACATGGTTCAATCTATAAAAACTGGTTCACAATAGGAAAAACCTAAAACTATGTCTCTATGTAATACCAAATTGACTCCAATTGGATTAATTACAGAAAAGAAAGGAAAAGCTACAAAGTTAGTAGAAGGGAATATAGAAAATACCTCTAACCTAGGGAGAAGAAGTTCCTGTGTAAAACTTCTCATCACCATCTAAAAGAGTATTAACTGAATTACATCATAATTAACAATTTCTGTTAGTGAACGGCACTATAAACAAAGCTATTAGAAGGATGACAGAATGGGGGATTATATTTACATGTTTAAAAAATTGGCAAAGAATAAATATACAAAAAACATATAACAAGGAGATTTTGAAAATCAACAAAAATTACATAATAATTCCAACAGACAAATGAGCAAAGGTTAGAAAGTGTCATTTACAGAAGAGAAAGACTTCAGTGCTAATAAGCATATGAAGAGATGCACAAGCAATTTGAAATAAAAATCATGCAAATGAAAGCAACAGTGAAATATTAGCTTATACCTATTTCTCTGGCAAAACTTTAAAAACGGATTCATTCCAGGTATGTGCATGCATGCTAGAATATAGCAACTTTCAAGCACTGCTGGTGTCACTGTAGACTACAGAATCATTCTGGATAACAACCAGCCAATACAAAGTCAAATAACTCTTATGCATACATTTTGTCCAGGGAAGTCTGTTCTGGGAATACATAATGCAGAATTTCTTACACAGATCCAGAAGGGGTCATTTACTAGGACGTTCAATACACAGCATAATGAGATAGTAGAGAGTTACTGGCAACCTGGGCGTCCATCACATGGAAAGCAGGTGGCGAAGTATAATGGGTACACAACATATAGCAATTAAGAGAAACACACACACACAGATGCACACGCACATAACAGAGCATGGCTGGATCTTATACATACAGCTCTAAGTAACAAAAAAAAGCAAAAAAAAAAAATCATACAAAATCATACAAAGCACCTTATTATTTATTTAAATTAAAAATATTTGCACGTAATCTATATACATATTTTTTAAAACAAAACTAAATGCATACTAAATATATTTTTATGTTGTTTCTGAGGAGGAATGGAAGAAAAATACCTACCAATAGAGAAGAAAGGAAGAAAAGGACAGGAAGATGGATGTTTGAGGGAGGGAGAGAAGGAGGAATAAAGGAAGAGAGGGTAATTGAATGAACGAACAATGATAAAATAACATGAATATTATGATTCATTCAACTCTCTAGATTTGAGCTTTTAAACAAAGGGATTAATAATGTGTCAGAAAATATGTTTTCCTTCAGAGAAAGATGTGAACACATAAAAATACGTGTCCTATTTTGTATAGCTGCATCCCAGAATTATATACACATAACCAAAGTAAATAAGAAAGTAGAAAAAATGATAAAAAAATACATTTTCTTTTTATTCCATAGTTTTACCACTTTGATATAATTTATGACATACAATAGCATAGAGTCTGACCATTACTATATGTTCAATAGATATTCATTAAGCCATCTGTGCCATAATTAGTAAAAAAAGGAAAAAGAAGTGTATTTATTTCTACTTTTGAAAAAGATGGAATAAAATAGACTATATTTACATTCCCATGTGAAACAACTAAAAAATAGACAAAATATTGAAACCGTGGTTTATAAGATACTGAACAGACAAGGAAAGACAGAAAAAAATGTGAGCTCCAGGATGGTCCCAGCCTATAGCCTAAAGTTTCCAGGCTTTAGGTAGTGGAGCCTGTTAGACTTTCTGAGTTGAGGAGAGGATGCCAGGCATCTTTGGAAGCCAATGTGACTAGGGTTTCCACAACAGAAGGGGAGAGAAAGCTGCAAAGATATGTATAAACACCCCTTCTCCCTTTACCCTACACCTCATATGCAGTATTGATCAGCACAGGTACACGAGGAAACTACCTGAGGCCAGAGCAGAACCACTAGAAAACTTTAGTGGGAACAGATTATGCAAAGAGCCTGGAATAATGCCTCTTCCCACTAATCAGCCTGGAGAAATTCCACAATTCATAGCTATTGGATAGAATACTGAAAAAAAAATCTTGTCTCTATAGCGAGAAAGAGTTTTTCCTACGCCAAATACTGCTTTGGTCCCAGCTAACAAACCTTAAAAGCAAGAATTGAAAGATCAAACTCTTTTTGTATAACTTAACTGCATCTCAGAACAAAGTTCAAGAAACAGGAAAATGAGACACATAATGAGGAGAAAAATTAAACATTTGAAACTACATCACAACTGTCACAGATTTTACAATTAACAGAAAAGTACCTTAAAAACCAGTTATTAGGCCGGGCGCGGTGGCTCAAGCCTGTAATCCCAGCACTTTGGGAGGCCGAGAAGGGCGGATCACGAGGTCAGGAGATGGAGACCATCCTGGCTAACACCGTGAAACCTCGTCTCTACTAAAAAATACAAAAAACTAGCCGGGCGAGGTGGCGGCGCCTGTAGTCCCAGCTACTCGGGAGGCTGAGGCAGGAGAATGGCGTAAACCCGGGAGGCGGAGCTTGCAGTGAGCTGAGATCCGGCCACTGCACTCCAGCCTGGGCGGCAGAGTGAAACTCCGCCTCAAAAAAAAAAAAAAAAAAAAAAAAAAAAAAAAAAAAAAAACAGTTATTAAAACTGCATTCTAGGAGTTGAAAAAGTTAAGTAGAGGTATATACTACCTTTTAGAGATGAAAACTACAATGCATTAGATGAAAATATACTAGATGGAAGTAATGGCAGATTGACATTGTGGAAGAAAAAATTTGCAAAATTTAAAAACTATGACAGTAACTTCATAAAAGACACTGAGAGAAATATATAATTTTAAAAGTGAAAAAAGCATACGTGAGCTATGGGGCAACAGAAGTTTCCATCTATTCCTAATTTGCTGAAAGTTGTTACCAGACATGTTAGATTTGTTCAAGCGCTCTTTCTGCATCTATTGAGAGGATCATTGGTTTTTAATGTTTAGTTTGTCATTATTGTGAATTGTATTCATTGGTTTTTATTGCAAAATCAACCTTGCATTCCTGGGATGATTTTATTTTTTTTTTTTTGCACTTGGTCAAGAGTTAAATCTTTATTCACTATATACAGTTGAATTTGATTTGCTAAATTTTATTTAGAATTTTCATGTCTAAATGCATAAAGGGTATCTCGATTTCTTTTTATACAAAGTCTTTTTTTCTGGTTTTGTCCTCAGGGTAATGCTGGCCTTGTAGAATGTGTTAGAAAGTATGCCCTCATCTTCAATTTTCTGAAAGAGTTACGTAAAATTGGTCTTATGTCTTTAAATGTTTGCAGAAATTATAAAGAAAGCCATTTAAGTCTGGAGTTTTCTTTGTGAGAATGTTTGAATTACAAATTCAGTTACCTTAATACGTTTAAAGCTATTCATGTTATCTCTTTCTAAGTGAGCTTTGAAAGCTTGTGTCTTTCACAGAATTTGTACCACTCCGTAAAGATGTTGAATGTGTAGCCACAAACTGTTCACAATATTCTGTGATATTTCTTTTAGTATCTTTAGAACCTGTAAGCATGGTCCTGCTCTCATTCTTAAGATGAGTAATTTGTGTCTTCTCTATTTGTTTTTCTGAACAGTCTGGCTACATGTTTATCAATTTTATTTATCTCAATGAACCAGCTTTAATTTAATTTTCTGTATTTTTTTTGGTTTTCTATTTCATAATCCAAAAATAACAAGTTGATAACTTACTTATCAAATTTAAAACTTATTCTCTTTGAAAACATTGATAAGAGTGAAATACAGTCCATAAATCAAAAGGAAATATTTGGAAATCACATATCTAATGAAGAACTTACATATATATAAAAATTATAAAACTTCAGTAATAACAACAAACATACAATTTGAAACAGACAAAAAAATTGGATAGTTTGCAACAGTATATATGGATAGGAAATAAGCACGTGAAAAGATCTCCAACATCATTAGTCATCAGGGAAACGCAATGAAATAAGCCTACACATATATTAGAATGGCTAGATTAAAAAGGCTACCTAGTGGCTGGCGCAGTGCCTCACACCTGTAATGCCAGCACTTTGGGAGGCCGAGGCTGGCGGATTACGAGGTCAGGAGATTGAGACTATTCTGGCTAACACGGTAAAACCCCATCTCTAGTAAAAATACAAAAATTTAGCTGGGCGTAGTGGTGGACACCTGTAGTCCCAGCTACTAAGGAGACTGAGACAAGAGAATGGCGTGAACCCCAGAGGCAGAGCTTGCAGTGAGCTGAGATCGTGCCACCGCACTCCAGCCTGGGTGACAGAGTGAGACTCCATCTCAATAAATAAATAAATAAATAAATAAATAAATAAATAAATAAAATGTAAAAGGGCTACCTATACCAAGTGTTGATGAAGATGAAAAGAAACTGGAAATTTTACACACATCTAGTGGAAATGTAAAATATTACATCCATTTTGGAAAAGAGTTTTGCAGTTTCTTAAAATGTTGAACATACATGATCATAGAAAGTAGCCATTCTACCCCTAGGGAAGTAGAAAGTATAAGCCTACACACACACTTGCGCACATATGTTCATAGTCTTTTATTTTAAAAGCAAAACTAGAAGCAACTCAACTATCCATTAACAGCTAAATGTACAAAGAGAGATTGGTATAGCCATAAAAGAAAATACAACTCAGCAACAAAAAGGATGAATAATTGATACTCATAAGAAAATGGACAAATTTCAAAATTATTATGCTAAGTGAAAGAAGTCTGAGAAAAAAACTGTTTATATTGTAATGTCACATTTATGTAAAACTTGGAAAATGCAAACTAATTTATCATGGCTTAAACCCACCAGAGGTTACCTGCGGGAAGAGAGAAGCTGTTGGTAGGGTGGTAAACGGGTGGGAGAAACAGGAGGGTGAATCACAAAGGAAAATGAGGAAACTTTGGGGAGTGATCAGTATGTCCATTATTTTGATTTTTATGATGGGTTTGTGGGTGTGCAGTCAGTCCTTCATATCCACAGGTTTCACATCCACAGATTCAACCAACCATTCATTAAAACTATTTGAAAACAAATACAAAATTACAACACAAAACTAAAAATTACACAAATAAAAGAATAACAATTTTTACATTGTAGTAGCTATTACAGGTAATCTAGAGATAGCAAATTATTAACTATTATATGTAATTGTTAGCTATTATTTGTAATCTACAGATATATGAGAGGATGTGTGAGTTAGAAGCAAATATTACACAATTTTATATCAGGAACTTGAACATCTGTGGATTTTGGTTATTTGTGGAAATCCTGGAACCAATTTCTCCATGGATACTGTCGGATTAATGTATATATTGGCAAATTGTACCTCTAAATGTGTGTCATAGATTGTATGTTAATTATAACTCAATAAAACTGTATTTTTAAATATGCTTAGTAAAGATATAAAAATACACTTGAAGAAAATCACCCCACAGTGTAAAGACAGAACTTAATTGAACATACAAATTCACAGTTAAAACCAAAACAGCAGCTGGGTGTGGTGGCTCATACCTGTAATCCCAGACTTTGGGAGGCTAAGGTTGGAGGAGCGCTTGATCCCGGGAGGTCGAGGCTACAGTGAACTGTGATTGTGCCACTGCACTCCAGCCTGGGTGACAGAGTGAAAGCCTGTCTCAAACAAAACAAAACAAAACAAACACTATAAAACCCGAGTGGCATGCCTGACTAAAGTTCAGCGTAGGCATAGTATGTACCCCATTAGCTTTTCCGGATAGTGAACATCCGGGTAAAACGCTTTTGACCTAAAGTGGTATTTGTCTTACCTGTTACTCTCACTTACTGAAGCTCTTAAACCAGAGGTCCCCAGTCGTGGACAGGTACCTGTTCATGGCCTGTAAGGCACCAGGCGGCACAGCAGGAGGTGAGTGATGGGTGAGCTAGCAATACTGCCTGAACTCCGCCCCCCTTCGGAAAGCCTTGGCATTAGATTCTCATTGGATCCCTAACCCTATTGTTAACTGCGCATGCCGGAGATCTAATGTTCACTCCTCATTTGCGGAAAAATTGTCTTCCATAAAACATGGTCCCTCGGGCCAAAAAGGTTGGGGACCACTGCCTTAAACTATAGGCATAGGCCGGGTGCGGTGGCTCAAGCCTGTAATCCCAGCACTTTGGGAGGCCGAGATGGGCGGATCACGAGGTCAGGAGATCGAGACCATCCTGGCTAACATGGTGAAACCCCGTCTCTACTAAAAAAATACAAAAAAACTAGCCGGGCGATGTGGCGGGCGCCTGTAGTCCCAGTTACTCCGGAGGCTGAGGCAGGAGAATGGCGTAAACCTGGGAGGTGGAGCTTGCAGT
>NW_016808114.1:782924-796585 GCF_001698545.2 Rhinopithecus bieti
AAGTTAACACGAATAGTTCCCTGTAGTTTTTGATCATCAGTGTGCACTGCTTCCCTCTTGGAAACCCAGAGGTTCATTTCACGTGGTTCTCTCAGTTTCCTCTGTCCTGATGCCTGTCTACCTTATAAATCTTTACCAGAGCTGGCAACCATAAAATGTTTCCACTTTGAATTTCTGATACTTTTCTGGAAAACCTCTTCAAAGTGGATTAAATATCCCCATTGATTGTCCTAATCACAGATCTACACTTCTATTTGCTTTCTCTATTCCCCTAATTCTCTTGTTAGCCTCAAAGAAATTCTTTCTGTCCATGTCTCTTTCTATCTCTTCTTCCTTCAGGGAAGCAAGACTGATTTCTTCAGTAGTTTTGGTTTTAGAAAACAAATGTCAACAAAGAGAGGGTCCCGCAAACAACTTCTGCTTTTTCTTCCTGCCAAAACTGCCTGTTAGGAAAAGGAGGCTCAAAACTGTATTATCTACAGGACAGAAGAAAAGAAAAGGAAGAATTCAAGGTGAAACAGCTACATTGATGTCTGAAACCTTTCATATGGACAAAAGTTTTAATTTCTGAAGCTTTTTGGTGGGATTTACTAAAATATTTTCAGTAGTTGAATTCAATGAACAAAAGTGAAGGCTGCTCATGTCTTACAAAACAATGTATTTGCATTTCATCATGAGCAAGGCCAGTAGAACCAGCTTATATTCCGTGTTTGTGAACATGTGAGTGTGTATGTACAGGTGTGTGTAAGACAGAGAGAGAACTGTAAACTGTACTTCATTTTCCAAAATAATTATTTAACTTATGTTGAGTGTTTTCTCAGATATTGACTATGTTTTTCTCACTTCAGCCCTTATGAGATAATAATTTAATGATACTCTGTATTAACAAAAAGTAAGCTAGGTTTAGAGAAGTTAAGTGATTTGTCATAAACATGCAATTAATGTAACAGAGGAGGTAGAATTTGAAACCAAGTTGTTAACTCCTCTCTTTTATGTAATTTTCATATTTTAGTATTACATAAGTGATATGCATTGAATGATTTTGTTCATTCCAAAACTCACATTAAAAGTCAATCCCCAATGGAACAATGTTGGGAGGTGGGGTCTAAAGGGAGGTGTTTATGTCATGAGGGTGGAGTCCTCATGAATGAATCAATGCCATCATATAGGGCATGAGGGAAGAAGTTTGCTCTCTTTCTTTCTCTCTCTGTATCTGCCCTTCTACCTTTCACCATGGGATGATAAAGCAAGAAGGCTCTCACTGGATTCTGACACCTTGATTTTGGACTTCCCAATTCCTAAAATTGTAAGCCAATGACTTTCCATTCTTTAGCAATTGCCCAATTTTCAGTATTCTCTTATATAGCTTTGGCAGGCCAAAATGGACTAAAATAATAATCTATCAACAGAGCTAGATTGAAATTTCGGTTTGACATTTGAGCACAGAAGATGAACTCTTCTCTGCAATAAAATTAGGAGAGCCAATTAGGTAAGCACCATGCGTACTACAAAAACTATGTCAAAATATACAAATAAATTGTTAAACCAATATGATGTTCTTAACATGAGCAATTCCTCTACTTTCTCTGGAGAAAAAGAGAAATTATCCCCAAATCACTTTGGTAATGTTTACCCTTTAAAAAATTAATTTTTTGTCTATTTAATGTAATTTCAGAAAATATTAATGAGAGTCAAACATATCATAATGATATTTCATTCTCATAAAATTATAATACTGTATATTTATTTTACCTTTTCTATATTTAGATATGTTTAGTTACACAAATACCATTGTATTACAATGACCTACAATATTCACTACAGTAACATGTACAAGTTTGTAGCCAGGGAATAACAGGTTATATCGTATAGCCTAGGTGTGCAGTAAACTATGCCATCCAGGTTTATGTAAGTCCACTCTATGATGTTTACACAATGGTGAAATTGCCTAACAATGCATTTCTCAGAATATGTCTCTATTGTTAAGAAATGCACCACTGTAACTCAATTCGGGCCAGAAAAAAAAAGAAAGGTTTTCTAAAAGAAGTTATTTACTACAGTGTTGTTCATTCTTTACTGGAAAACACTTGCTATGAGCCATTTTTAATAAGTAATTAAGAACTAAATATGTAAAAATTTCTGGATGACAAACCTATTCATGACATTGAGTGCACTGCAAGAAACCTAGTGAAGCATAGTTAAAAGTAGGGTGGTACATTTCTTCCATTTGCCTCTTCCAATATGCTATACGCCCCCTCCTCTGTGTGTGTGTGTTTGTGTGCATGTATGTGTGTGTGTTTTCTGAGAAACTGATTCATATGAACCATATATGGACAGGACACTTGGCCTCTCAGGACTGGTTGTTGGGTTCAGATGAAGAAGAGAGAAATGAAAACGAGGTCAAGGTCCTTATTCTTGTTGCCTAAGTGTGAGAGCAACTTAGGTTGTCTTTGTTCCTCTAATGACAACCTGTTCTATTAGATTCTTCCTCTTTTCAACATTTGGAAGCCTCACTCATTTTTTAAAAAAAATCCCTTCACCCTTACGTGTGATAACAGTCCTGCTACTAATAGTCAAGAGTTTTGCACTATTCCTTTATTTTAGTTTCCTATACACATCCACATCTTTGTAATTAATTTCTTGGTAAATAAACCTTCATCAAATTATTCTAATTTGAGTGTGCCATCTGTTTCTTGTTTGGACCCTGATTGATACAAATAATTGTGTAAACTTCTAGAAATTTGCTTGCATATAAAAGCTTATATTCATATATATATTATATATATAAAACAATTTTCATCTCAAAAGCTAGTAGCATTCTCTGCACACCCCATTTGTTTCAATTAATAAAATATTTGTAAACTTTAAAGAATATAAAATTTGGAAGGCTATCAGATGAAAGGTAAATATTATATATAATGTAAATGTTTATGATCACAAAATAATTTAATCAAAATATTTTTTTAACTTTCCACAACTTCAGAATCTATCGAACGATAATGTCACTGTAGGATAGAAGACTATTAGTTTTTTTTTAAAAAGAAACACATTCTTCTTTTCTTCCAATTCCACAAAACAAAGATTTCCTTCAAAGTAAATCCTTATATAGCTATTTGGTAAAACAGAGCACATTTACCACTTCAGTTAAAAATGTATATTGATTGAAAGTGAAACATATCAGGAAGTATAGTATAATTGTAGGTGGTCCTCATTATCCCTGAGATGAAAGTGGAATAACTCATATTGGACAACTACAAAACCGCTGCTGCTGTCACTAGTAATATGGCTTTCTGACAGATTAGGGGATTTGTTCTTTGAGCAGATTTGGAAACATTAGTAGGGAGGGAGAGAGACCAACTTTTGACTCTGAGAATGACTTAGTAGGGTTTGTGCGCCCTTGTTCAGCTTTCAGGCATCTGCAATCATCATATTCTGTGTGTAGCTGCTTTTTCTTCTTACATTACTCAGGTTCGTGGGACTTCTAAATATATCCACCCACAAGTTTTCATTTTCTTGACATCTTCTTAACTCCCATAGATATATTTATTATCAGAATGTTCTAATAAAAGTCACTGAAAATGCCTTTCCAATTACACAAATATTCTAGAGAAGTATTAAATGACATTAAAAAAATAAATAAATTATCTTGAAATCTAAAAGGAATAACGTAACACTGAGCAAAAATGACATTTTCACAGGAAATACAACCATATGTGAGAACTACTTTTCCTTATTTACATCACCTTATTATTAAATGTTCTCTATGCTATTGTCTGGAAGACTGCAACCACTGTATGTTTAAACAGATTCAATTCTACTTATTTAATACAATTATGAAATAGAATGACTGTTTATTTCCAAAACAAAAAACAAAACAAAACCATACCGTTTTCACCATGGCACTCCTTTTCTCTATGAATTCCATCAGTTTTTGGCTAGGAAGTGAGTTCTCATAAATGCCCCGGAGGAGTCTGCTTTGTTTTAGTTGGCAATTATCCCTTTCTCAGAGTTTATTTCAGCACTAAGATTTAAGAGTCTTGTGGAACCTGTATCTGTGCCTGCATTATTCCTTTTACCATTTAGAGTGACATTCATCTTTTTAAGCCAAAGAGGAATGGACATACTGTGTTAGTCATACCAGTGTCTAACTGGAAATCTCCGTCTTAGAACACATTTCTTATTAAGAACACCATGATCTTACAGAAGCACATTATAACACTGGCTATAATCCTAACCAGGATAGGAACTCAGTACATACCTGTAATAGAAATAACCGTAATATGTTACAAAGCAAAAAAATAAAAATAAATAAATAAATAAATAAAGCTATCATAGACCTATATAACTATTATACTAAAAAAAACTTAAGAAATGTTTAAGCCATAAAAATGGGCAATAATATAAAATATACAATAATTTTACTAGAGATTCCAATGTATTCAAAGTTCCCCCATGGCAAATAAAATACATGTTTATACTATACCTACACTATATCTTAAATCTGACCTAAATTTATGATGGTGCCATAGACGTAATAACATTCCCCTCACCAAAAATGTCCACTCGTACCTATGAATACATTACAAATTTATATTCGAATGTCATTAAGTTTACTGGCTTAGAGAAGAGGAGATTATCCTGATTCATCTAGGTGTACTCAGAGTACACATGTGGATCTGTAGGAAGAGCGCAAGAGGGAGGAAGAGATGAATCGGGGACATGCAGCAGAAATGGGAGGCAGAGGAGAGATTTCAAGCATGAGAAGGACTGGAATGCCATTGACAGTTTTGGATATTGAGTAAGGCAGCCTCCAGGAAGCTGAAAAGACCCTTGGCCAACAGCCAGCCAGGAAGCCAGGGCTTTATTCCTATAGCCACAAGGGCTCAGTGCTGCCAACAATCTGAATGTTTTTGGAAACAGATTTAACCCCAGAGACTCCAGATAGAAATTAACTCTGCTGACTCCTGGATTTCAACCTTTTGACAAGCCAAATCCACTGACCTACAGAACTGTGAGATAATACATTTGTGCTGCTTAAGCTACAAAATGTGTGGTAATTTGTTAAAGCCACAGTAGAAAATGCATATAGTAAGGTAAGCTTTGCTTGTGATTATATTGAAGGTTCCAAGTCTTCTAAATAACCAGACTAATTTTATTCTACATCATTTCATTTTATTTATTCTAATTTTATTTATCATCAACAGACAGAAGGGGGATCATAAACTAAGATGTGTCACTGCCCAATTAAGGCATAAAAACAGGTGGAATCAATAATAGATGCTTGAGTGATCTTCTAAGACACACATTACAACTGTCTTTACGTCATCTTTCTGGTTTTCTCTTTTTTTTCTTTTTTTCTTTTTTTCTTTTTTCTTTTTTTTTTTTGAGATGGAGTCTTGCTCTGTCGTCCAGGCTGGAGTGCAGTGGTGCCATCTCGGCTCAATGCAATCTCCGCCTCCGGGGTTCATGCCATTCTCCTGCCTCAGCCTCCCAAGTAGCTGGGACTACAGGAATGTGCCACCACGCCTGGCTAATTTTTTGTATTTTTGGTAGAGATGGGGTTTCACTGTGTTAGCCAGGGTGGTCTCGATCTCCTGACTTCATGATCTGCCCGCCTCAGCCTCCCAAAGTGCAGAGATTACAGGCATGAGCCACAGCACCTGGCCATCTGTCTGGTTTTCTAAGGAGCCAAGATGTTAGTACTATCTAGCCCCTTTGCTTCTGTTGTTTGTTTTAGGATAGATAACTATGTAACAAATTTGGCCTACCAAAGGCTTTATGCCTCTGACTGGTTGTTGGAATGAGGATCTGAAGTCTGCTTGGAGTTTTGTGGAGAAAGAGAAGGAAGCTGGCACCGAAGCCACAACACCAGAGATGGAGAGAGAGCCTACATGGTTCTAGTCATTCCTCAGTACCATTCTATCTTGACACAAGATAATAAGTTACTTTTTTCTCAAACTAGACAGGTATGTGTCTCTGTCATCTGCAAATAAAAAGACAGTGATGAATGCTTACTCATTTCCTATTGATACTGTAAAAATGATTACAAACATAGTGGCTTAAAAACAACACAAATTTATTATCTTACAGCTCTGATGGTCAGAAGCCTGACCTTCTGACCTGACTAACTTTAGTTAGTTCTCACTAAACTAAAATCAAGGTGCTAGCAGAGCTCTGCTCCTTTCTGGAGGCTCTACGGCAGAATCTGTTTTCATGAGTTTTCCAGCTTCTGGAGGTTATCCTCATTCCTTGGCTTATGGGCCCTTTCCTCTCTCTTCAAGATGTGGTAAGGTTACATTGACTGTGATGTTTTGTCATGTTCTCATCTCCAGAGCCTTCTGCCTCCCGTCTTTCCCTAGTAAAAGTCCTTGTAGTTACAATGGGCCCAAACAAATAATTAGAAGAATTTCTCTTTTGTAAGGTCAGCATATTAGCAAACTGAATATCATCTGCCACTTTAATTCTCCATTTGCCATGTAATCTAACATATTTACATGTTCTGGGGATTAAGACATGGACATCTTTGCAAGGGAATTATCCTGCCCACCACATGTTCTCAGAGTTCAGAGAGTAATGATCAGAGAAGCTGGGCTCACATTCTAATTCCTGCTTGTAGTGTGATGTTGGGCATTTATTAATATTTTCTGAGCCTGAGCTTTCTCAGCCCTAACTTAGAAGTCATATAAACTACTTCATATAAAAGCTTTGAAAATTAAATTTATGTAAAGTGCTTAGAAAAGTGTTAATATAGTAGTAATGCAATAAATTATAATTATAATTATAAGCCTTAAATCAGAGAGAAAAAAGTTACCAGAATTCCGACTTGAGGAAGGAGAAGATAGTGACTGTGATTAAGAGAATAAACGATTCTCCTAACACTTTGGTATGTATAGTACTAAAAAGAAGGGTCCGAGAGAGAGAGAAACACAGTTTCTTTACCAACTCTATCTTTTAAGAGTAGAAGAGCTTCTAGACCTGGTGATTTCTTTGGTGAGTTAAGTTTCCCCAAATGGACATTGAAAAAAAAAAAAAAAAAAAAAAACTTCTGGTAGAAGTGAAATTGATTTAAAGGATATTTAGTGGCATTTGGTTAAAAAATGCACATATCCCATGGATTAATTTCCTAGGACTTCCATAAAAAGATACAACATATTGGGTTACATAAGCAATAGAAACTTATTGGCTCACAGTTCTGGAAACTAAAAGATTCAGATTGAAGTGTCAGCAGAATTGGTTTCTTCTGAGAGCTGTGAGGGAGAATCTGGTCCACGCTTCTCTCCATCTCCTGGTGGCTTGATGGCAATCTTTAATGTATAATATCTTTTACCTCTATCATCACATGGTGTTTTCCCTGAAGGTACATGTCTGTGTTCAAATTTCCTCCTTTTTGAAAGGATAACAGTCTTATTGGATTAGAGTGACCACATCTTCAGTTGATTATCACTATGAAAAGTCTATCTCCAAATAAGATCACATTTGGAGAAACTAGGAGTTAAGAATGCAATATGTAAGTTCTGTGGGAACGAATTTTAACCAATAGTGTACTATCATAGAAATGTTGTTTTAAGAATGTATTAGAAAAAGCATTGCATAAGCATGACTGAACATGGGCATAAAGATAATCATCACCACCTTGTTTTCTGCAGTAAACTATTAGAAAACGTCTCCATCGATATTGTCATAAAAAAACTATGATAATCCTATATGCACCAAATACTACCACATTGAAAATTATCAAATTTGGGGCAGCCACCATCACTGCAGCTCCAGCAAGCTGTTTTCCCCAGCTGGTGCTGGGGAGACTGGGTGGTTTGGACTGGGGGAAATTCCCCACAGCGCAGCATAGTGGCTGTGGCAGATTATGGCCAGATCGCTTCTTTAGGTGGCTCCCAGATTCATCCCTCCTCACTGGGTGGGACCTCCCTGTAGGAATTTCAGCAACTCTAGACATGGATTTACAGACAGAAGTCTGATCTCGCTGCTACAGAACCCCCAGGGGGAGGGGTAGTTGCGATCTCCATGGCTCAGCAAACTTAGTCTTTCCTGCCACTGGCTCTGACGAGTCCAGGCAGTCTGAACAATGGGGATTCCCCCCAGCACAGTGCTTGCTCCACCAATGGGTAGCCAGACAGCTTCTTTAAGCAGGTCTCTGATCCCGTGCCTCCTGACTGGGTGAGATCTTCCAACAGAGGTCACCAGACACCTTATACAAGAGTGTTCCCACTGGCATCAGGTTGGTGCCCCACCAGGATGGAGCTCCTAGAAGAAGGAGAAGGCAGCCACTTTTGCTGTTCTGCAGCCTCTGCTGGTGATACCTCCAGGTGTGGGAGGAACCCAGGTAAATAGGGTCTAAGTGGAACCCCAGCAAACTGCAGAAGCCCTATGGAAGAGGGGTCTGTTAAAAGAAAAGAAAACAAAACAAAACAAAAAACAGACAACAGCAACATCATCAACAGAAATGCCCCCAAAAAAACCTCATCCAAAGGTCAGCAGCCTTAAAGATCAAAGGAAGATAAACCCATGAAGATGAGAAAGAATCAAAGCAAAAATGCTGAAAACTTAAAAAGTCAGAGTGCCTCTTCTCCAAATGATTGCAACACCACTCCAACAAGGTCACAGAACTAGGCTGAGGCTGAGATGGATGAACTGACAGAAGTAGGCTTCAGAAAGTGGGTAGTAATGAACTGCTCTGAACTAAAGGAGTATGTTCTAACCCAATGCAAAGAAGCTAAGAATAATAACAAAACATTACAGGAGCTGTTAACCAGAATAACCAGTTTAGAGAGAAATATAAATTACCCGATGGAGCTGAAAAACACAACACGAGAACCTCACAATGCAATCACAAGTATCAATAGGGCAAATAGACCAAGCAGAGGAATGAATTTCAGAGCATGAGGACTATGTTTCTGAAATAAGAGAGGAAGATAAGATTAGATAAAAAAGAATGAAAAAGAATGAACAAAACTTCTGATAACTATGGAATTATGTAACAAGATGGAACCTCTGGCTGACTGGGGTATCTGAAAGACATGGGGAGAATGGAACCAAGTTGGAAACATACTTTGGAATATCATCCAGGAGAATTTCCCCAACCTAACAAGCCAGGCCAACATTCAAATTCAGGAGTTCCAGAGAACCCCAGTAAGATACTCCATAAGAAGATCAACCCCAAGACAATCATCATCGGATTCACCAAGGTAGAAATGAAGGAAAAAATGTTGAGGGCAGCCAGAGAGAAAAGTCAGGTTACCCACAAAAAAAGCCTATCAGACTAACAGCAAACCTCTCAGTGGAAATACTGCAAGCCAGAACAGAATGAGGGCCAATATACAACATTTGTAAGAAAATAAAAATAAAATAAAGAATTTCCAACCCAGAATTTTATGTCTGGCCAAACTAAGCTTCATACGTGAAGAAGAAATAAAATCCTTTTAAGACAAGCCAATGCTGAGGGAATATGTCACCACCAGGCCTGTCTTCCAAGAGCTCCTGAATGAACCACTAAATATGGAAAGGAAAAATCATTATTAGCCACTACAAAAACACACTGAAGTATACAGAGCAATAACACTGTGAAGCAACTACATTAACAAGTCTGCAAAATAAACAGCTAGCGTGATGATGACAGAATCAAAATCACAGACAACAATGCTAATCTTAAATGTAAATGTCCCAATTAAAAGACACAGACTGGCAAATTTGATGAAGAGTCAAGACCCATTGGTGTGCTATATTCAGGAGACCCATCTCGTGTGCAAAGACACACGTAGACTTAAAATAAAGGGATGGAGGAAAATTTACCAAACAAATCATATGCAGAAACAAATAAGGGTTGCAATCCTAGTTTCTGACAAAACAGATTTTAAAACAATAAAATCAAAAATACAAAAAAGGGGCATAGTATAATGGTAAAGGGTTCAATTCCACAAAAAAAGCTAACTATCCTAAATATATATGCACCCAATACAGGAGGACCCAGATTCATAAAAGGAGCTCTTAGAGAACTACAAGGAGACTTAGACTCCCATACAACAATAGTGGGAGACTTTAAGAAATCACTGTCATTATTGGGCAGATCACAGAGACAGAAAATTAACAAAGATATTCAGAACTTCAACTCAGCTCTGGATCAAGTGGACCTGATAGATAACTACAAAACTCTTCACCCAAAAACAACAGAATGTACATTTTTCTCAGTGCCAAATGGCACTTATTCTAAAATGGGTGATATAATTGGAAGTAAAAACACTCCTCAGCAAAGGTAAAATAACTAAAATCATAATAGTCTGTCAGACCACAGCACAAATTAGAACTCAGGATTAAGAAACACTCAAAACTAGAAAACTACATGAAAATAATTTTTAAAATCTGTAAGTGGAGGAAAAAATGCATTAGTAACTCTAAACTTAGAATTATTACTGTTTATCAATTTGTTAATACTCTATTTTTAAGTTTCCTCCTTTTCCTCCTCCTCCTCTTTTCCCCTTCTTCTCCTTCTTCTTCTTCTTCCTCTTCCCCTTCCCCTTCCCCTTCTCCTTCTCCTTCTCTTTCCTTTTTGTTTGCCTAGGAATGAAAATATGACTATTTTTTCCCTCTTTCTGCTAATCACCCCTTACATTGCTAGCATAGCTAGTTATATGCATGCTTGCTTAGAAGTTCCAAAGACTGGCCAGGCTCACACTTGTAATCCCAGCACTTTGGCAGACCGAGGTTGGCATATCACGAGGTCAGGAGATCGAGATCGTCCTGGCTAACATGGTGAAACCCCATCTCTACTAAAAATACAAAAAATTAGCTGAGCGTGGAGGCACATGCCTGTAGTTCCAGCTACTCAGGAGGCTGAGGCAGGAGAATCGCTTGAACCAAGGAGGTAGAGGTTGCAGTGAGCCAAGATCACATCACTGCACTCCAGTCTGGGCAACAGAGTGAGTTTCCATCTCAAAAAAAGAAAAAGAAGTTCCAAAGACTAACTCTTGAGCCAATCCAGGCACCTATGGAACTCTTCCTCACCAGAAGATTATTTCAAGGCTACAGTTAGTTTCCAACCTGGTCATCTTGAGATAGCACCAACCCATTCATCAGATGATGGCAATAACTCAAGATAAAACAACAGAACAAGTTACACAGATGCATTCCCCCACCCCCACCAAATGCCCTCCACACCAAACTTCCCCTTCTTAAACCCCGGCATCTTGCCTGGAATTTTGAGGCTGTTTGGTTAGGGCAAGAGTCTAAATCCATTCCCCATGCCTAGCCTTGAAAAATATAAAGTCACTTTCTTTTACCACACTATGTCCTTGTTATTCAGTTTTGCATGTGGCAAGCAGTTGAACCTGTATTTGGTTACAAATTGACGTAGAACCCAGGGATAAGCTGTAGCAAGTAAGCTGGCTTCTAATACCATCATTTCTATCTTAAAACTGCCCAAATATTTGTAATATCACTAAGTAGGCACATTCACATTTTATTTTGTCTAAATATACATACAGACACATTTAATTTGCATACTACTTTAAAGTGGTTTAACATCTACTATCTATGGTAAAATACGATTTTAACAAATCATTTAAAAGTTCAACATTCAAGATCAAAATTGAACAGAATTTTAGAAAACTCCCTTTACGGCCCGGCGCGGTGGCTCAAGCCTGTAATCCCAGCACTTTGGGAGGCCGAGACAGGCGGATCACGAGGTCAGAAGATCGAGACCATCCTGGCTAACAGGGTGAAACCCCGTCTCTACTAAAAAATACAAAAAAAAAAAAACTAGCCGGGCGAGGTGGCGGCGCCTGTAGTCCCAGCTACTCGGGAGGCTGAGGCAGGAGAATGGCTAAACCCAGGAGGCGGAGCTTGCAGTGAGCTGAGATCTGGCCACTGCACTCCAGTCTGGGCGACAGAGCGAGACTCCGCCTCAAAAAAAAAAAAAAAGAAAAAGAAAACTCCCTTTACAATAGTCTTTTGATGGATGATGTGGTAGATTTGATTTTCTGGAGAATTAAGATTATTTTGTGGTAGCTAGGAGGAAGTTTGCTGTAGTGGTTAAGTTTATAAGTGCTAGAACTCTGATCTAGCTGGGTGGTCAACCCACACATTTTCTCCTCTATAAAATAAGGCTGATGATATATCACGCTACACACACACACACACACACACACACACACGGCTATATATACATCTTGATATTCTAAATAGCCATATAGAAATTGTATGTGTTAAGGACCTAAGGACCTGGCAGCTATCTTTTTGTTATGATGAGGTTTTTGAAGATGCTGTAGTTGGAATGCTTGTGTCCTCTCCGAAGTTCATGTTGAAAGTGAAACCCCTATGCAACGTTACTAAGAGGAGGGGCTGTTAGGAGATGACTAGGGCAGTGAGGGCTGTGCTCTCAGGAACGACACTAGCAACCTGATGAAAAAGCTGTAGGGAACTAGCTAGGCCCTTTTGGCTCTTCTGCCTTCTGCCATGTGAGGACACAGCTTTCATCCCTCGGCTACTGAGAATGCAGCAACAAGGTGCCGTATTGGGAGCAGCCCTCACTAAACACCAAGCCTGCCAGCACCTTGATCTTGGACTTCTTAGGCTCCAGAATTGTGGAAGAAAATACGTTTCTGTTGTTTATAAATTAATCAGTCTCAGGTGTTTTGTTACAGCAACACAAACAAGAAAGAAGTGTTTATTTTTTCTGATAACCCACTGCATGCTTTTCCTGACTGTATCATGTAATTGACTAGCAAATACCTTCTGGACAATTACATAAAAAACAAACCTAGATTTAGGTAAGAACAGATTGTATTCAAATAGACGATTGCAATAAATGGAGGGAGACCATTGCAAAAGGGAGAATATTCTGAGGATAAAATCTATGCCTATCTCAAAGTTTAGACAGAACGGGGTCTTCTTATATAGGGAGGAGGACATTTGGCTAGAAAGCAACAGGGGTAGGTAAATCTGATGATCAAGTAGCATGATCTAACTGTCGAGCCAGTAATGATTTTCCCTGAAAGTAGTCAGTTCTCAGGAGAGGCTATTAAAGAGGAACTGTTCTGAATTCCAATGCTTGCTTAAGTTTCAAAGTGAATCGAGGTCCGTTACATGTGGAGAGGGAAGAAGACAAACTGAAATAGATTGCTGTCAAGTTAGGAGATATTTTGTTCAGATTGAGTGGGTGAGACAAAGCATGGGAGTGAAATAATCACCATCACCTACGGCAGCAGCTGAAAAATTCAAATATGAATGTAACTATTACAATCACTGAAACACCTTTCCGAAAAAATAATTTTATGTGTACCTCTTATGAAAGCAAATTAAGCATTATTAACCTGGATTTGCTGATTGGCAAATAGCACTTCCTTTATATTTTATTAGATGTGTTAACATAAAATAAAAGGAAAGTAATATTTTTCTCAAATATGTCAGTCACAAAATTATTGGCTCAACATCTATTGTAATAATGTTAGTGGAGACTTGATAAAGATACACTGATTATTTTATTTTACTTCATGTCACTTTTTTTTTTAATTATTATTATACTTTAAGTTCTAGGGTACATGTGCATAACGTGCAGGTTTGTTACATATGTATACTTGTGCCATGTTGGTGTGCTGCACCCATCAACTCATCAGCACCCATCAACTCGTCATTTACATCAGGTATAACTCCCA